>NW_017731492.1:24015-47255 GCF_001890085.2 Hipposideros armiger | reverse complement strand
TCTCTCCTTGTTTCCTTTCTCTCTCTCTGAAACGTCCTGTGTCTGATTCTGTACATTTCTATCTATTTCTATCAGTCACTATTATTGTTTCTCTTTCTCTTCTCTTTTTTCTCCCCTTCTCTCTCTCTCTTATTCTGCCTCTCCTTCTCCCCCTTCCCATAATTTAAGTAAAGAAAAAAGCATAAACAAGTAAGAACCACAGTTCTCTGACTACCACATGAACAATTAGGTCAACCAACAATCATTTCATGAGCACCCATTGCTTAGGGTATCTATCTGTGCTCTAGAGTTAAGTTTGTGAATGAACTGTGGCAGGAAGAAAAAGTGTAAGACAATCACAACTCCACAGTTTCTAGTTTGAGGAACTAGGTACAAGGTATATAACCAAAAGAGGTGGAAGAATTTCCAGCAGACAAATATAATTTTGAGGTTCTTTTAGCAAGCTGTTACTCAAGCCTGTCGTTCACAAAAAAGGATGTCACATTTAATTTTTGTATTTCTGTCTGTATAAAGGAATAGTTATAAATAACTTCAATTAATAAAGGCAATTTCATAAATATTGGAATTATACCTTGGCACAAGTCTTTGAGCTGCTTTTAATAGCTTTGTGAACTTACACGAATTATCTTAATTTCTCCAGACTCCAAACATCTATTGTCTCAAGATCAATGTAGATAAAGTACATTGTGTGTTTTATAAATTCCATATCACAGTATAGACACTACAAACATTTTTATGTGCTAAATTGTGTTCCTCCAAAAACTCTTATGTTAAAGTCCTCACTTCCAGTACCTCAAGGTGTGACCACACTTAAAGGTAGGGTTTTTACAAAGTAATTCAATTAAATTGAGGTCATTAGGGTAGATCCTAATCCAATATCACTAGTGTCTTTATAAAAAGAGGAAATTTGGACACAGACACATACAAAGAAAAAATAATATGAAGATACAGAAAGAAGACAGCCATCTAGAAGCCCAGGAGAAAGACCTGGCATGGGTCCTTCCCTCCCAGCATTCAGAAAAACCAACCCTGACAATACCTTCTATTCTCCAGAACTGGGATCAAAATAAATTTCTGTTGCTTGAGCAACTCATTCTGTGCTTTGTTCCAGCAGTCCTAGCAAGCCAATAAACACACCTGAATGCATCCCTGTTTCTTTTCTCTTACCTGATGATCCACAACTGTACGATCAGTATAAGTACAGTCTGGAGAAATTGCATAATGCTTCTTAAGGTTTTTCCTTATTTCCTTTATTTCAGCTGCCAATAAAATGATTCTTTGAATTCTAGCACCAGAATCTGAATTAAAAAAACTGAATATAAAATATTAAGAAAATCAGTAAATATATTGATTATAGCATATCCCTTTATGTTTTTAAGTTTGAGGTTATGTATATAAATGCTAGGTAAAAAGGATGCCGGGTAATTAAAACCCAAAACACAATGCCCTGATTAGAGGACATTCGTCCAACTGGCTGTTCATCAGCTTACCATTTAAGTATATTTTAAATGTATGCATTAAGATGTATTTGACAGGAAATAGAAAACCTTCTGCATCTCTCCCATCTCTCTTGCTAACCAAATTTTTAATTTCTATATCCAGTGGAATTATATTTTTGATACTAAATTTGATGGAAAAATTCCATATTCCTAATAATTGCATAAAAATTCAAATTCTTTTTTTAATTAAATTTTTGGGGGTGATAATGGTTAGTAAAATTACATAGGTTTTAAGTGTAAATTTCTGTAATACATCATCTATACGTAACATTGTGTGTTCACCACCCTGAGTCAGTTCTCCTACCATCACCATATATTTGACCCCCTTTACCCTCTTCTACCAAATTCAAATTCTTTATAGTTTGAGAAGTATTTGGAAAATTTTATCTGGCAGACTCTCTTCTTTCTAATATACACTGTAATTTTTTTTTCCTGTAAGTGACAAAATTAGCCTTGAGATATGTTTGGGTATTGCTCAATAAATCACTGCTTGGGTGGAATGAAATACAGAGGAAGAAGGACCAGCCTGCTGGGCCATTAGAACAGGCCTGTATCAGCCATCCTTCATGCAATTTCACTCTTAAGACCCAAACCTATTCTATATAACCATCCCCATTCCAGAAATATTCCTGAAACAGTCAGAAAAGAAAAAAAATATGGTTATTATTTTTTTCCTCCAAGAGTAGGTAAGGACATATGCTAGGAAAGAATCCTGAGCAAGGGTGAGAACTGTGTAACTATTATCAAACAAAATTATATAACAAAATTCATATATCATGATTCCCAGGTTAATTTATACATTAGAATGAAACAAAAATAGAGGTATTTCTTTACATATTTGTATACTTTCTGTTAAGACAATAAAGGCATAAAAATATTTAAATCATATTTCTGTTATATTAAAAGATAAATGTGCTAGTGAACTTGTTCTGACTAGTTGTTTGATATTTTAATGGCTATCTTTTATAAGTAGTAAAAACATGTATATAATGTATTTTAGGCAAATTTGCAAACTTGCAATTTCTAAAAAACAAATCTATAATTTGCACTTCTAAGAAAAAGAAAACTAATACAACAAAGAAAATTATTGTAAATTATTGTATAACTATTAAAATATTCAAAAAATCCTCCTAAATGCCCCACCAAAAATAAATTATAATTAAGATAACTTCATGTGTCACAGAAAGAGAAAAAAGTCACATCATCACGTCATAAAAACAAGTTTGAATTATAAAAACAGTTTCATGCTCATACATTTCATTAAACATTTAAAATTTCACAACTCAAGTAAAAATACTCACACAGCACAGTTTCTTCTTTGAGTCCGTGTTGCTTTCCATAGTTTCCTCCTCAAAATCTTCTTTTCTTTTTCAGAATTTGGATCATTATGAGTATTTTGTTTACTTATCAAATTCGTAAAAAGTCGTGAAGCTGACATTTCCACTGAATGAATGTTGTAGCTAAAGTAGAAATATGAGAATTTTAATAATTGTATGTTCATACCAATTTTATATATATCATGTATATATATACACCAATTATATATATATTGTGTATATATATATTATATACATTTCTTATGTATCTTATATATCATATATATGAGAGAGAGAGACTATATAATTTTATGTATATACCATGGATGCCAAAAGAATGTATACAAATGACTTGTATTCATCTTATGTTATTGGTATGTATTGAGTATTACAATTTTAATACAGTTTTTTCCTTTTTAAAAATATGTATACATTTGTTTTTGGCACTCTCTGCATATCATATAAGTTTTGCTCATAATCCATCTTTCATTTGTTTGTTTGCTTTGCAAAAGATCTTGTTTTGTTTCAGGTAGAAGAAAATAAATTAGATCTAGGTTTCCTTCCTTCTCCTCCTTGTCTAGGATATCTACTCTTTGAGACCCAGGCCCTCTGTGAAAATGTCTTTGACCATTTTAGACTACGTATTGTTTCTCTTCTCGTTACACCTAAAGCACATCATTAATGTCTTTATCGCACATTTATTTAAAGTGCATATTATGACCCCTTAAGGGACAGACTATGATTTACAATTAATAATTTACTGTTTTACCCCACTATGTTCCCAGAGGTGACAAATATCTCCTCATACTCACTATTTTTTTTGTTTTAAGCTGAGCCATCCTGCCACCTGTTGGCAGCTCAGCAGCTGCTCAGCTCGGACTGGGAATCAAACCGCTGTTGCTCAGAGGTCACACTCTTGAACGAGCTGTTAACCAACTGAGCCACTCAGCCAGCCCTTAGTCATACTCACTATTAAACCTACAGAATGCCTTGAATACTCAAATATTAAGTAACTGTTTATATGTTGACTGGCTAAACTATAGACTGTTTCAAGGTCACAAATAATCACTATTTAAAGGATGTCAGTTCCTTAAGGGCAGTCATGTCACAAATTGTTTCTGCATCCCTGAGTCCTGGGCCCAGCACCAAGAAGCAAAGTGAAATGAACTGAACATGAGATAATTCCATCTATATAGATCTATTAAATATTTTCCAAAGGAAAATCATTATTTTAAGTATAAATGAAAACATGATTGTTAATTATTTGATGCTGCTACTAAGCTCCAGCTGACTTTTCTTTTAATGCTCTGACGGAAAAAATAGAAACAGAAAACTAGCAGACTGAAGATTTTTCCTTTTTAGTGAAGGGTTTAGATGTAATCACTTTTGCAAACAACATACAGAACAAATAGTATGAGGTCATATGTGTATGTGTTACGCATATGTATGTTAGTGTACATGCTCTCTTTTGGCAAATGCACACTATATTTTATCCTTTTCCCCTTATCTTACTTTGATGATATATACCATATTTCCCCATGTATAAGACACACCCTTTTTTGAAAAATTTGAGGTCTAAAAACTGGGTGCATCTTATACAGTGGTTGTAGTTTTTTTCACTTGCATTTCCCACTTTTTTCACGCTTGTTTTTGTGCTCATACAACCACTGTATAAGATGCACCCAGTTTTTAGACCTCAAATTTTTCGAAAAAGTGTGCATTTTATACATGGGGAAATACGGTAGAACTTTTCTAATAAGTGATAGGCCAGAAAATTCTACTGTACTAAGCTATACAATTAGATTTTGGAGTATAATTTAATGAGACATGCTCCTACCTCTCATCCTATACACAGATTGGTATTGTAAGTATGTTTTCAACATAAATAGAGTTAAAATTTCTCAAAATTCTACAAGTATGAGTCAGAGATTATCATATCCTCCCACAGTTATTTTTTCAAAAGTCTTTAAATTGATACAACATTAAGTATAATTCTAAGTAAATGTTACTTACAAAAAAAATATTGCTGGCAGGTTGCCCATTTCTTTAAGTTTTTCCACAAAACAGGGAAACATTCTACGCTTTTCAGATTCTGCACTGTCAAAAGTTTCAGGCTTAAGGTAGTTTAGTAACTGATTCACCTGAATAAAATTATCATAAGTAAAAGTTAGATCATAAAATATTTGTGATTGTGAAGAAAAGATAATAAAGTCAGTTGACATTTGAGACTGAAATTAAATTGGTAAGGCTTAGTATATTTTAATGGAATAAGTCTGGAATTATACCTAAACCATGCACTAAATATTTTAAAATACAACTAAAACCTGAGAAAAGTTGAATGATATATTTCTACAATATTGTAATCATGTCTATGTAGTGCCATAGCATAGTGTTTATGGAAGGGGACAGAGATTGTCACAAATTCACGTTGGTTATTAACAGGGTGAACACAGGGTACACAGTAAGTAGGACTTCAACATAAATAGAGTCAAAATTCTATAAATACAAATCATAGATTATATATTCTTCCAAATTCATCATCCAAACCAGTATTCAGAGTGAGGGGTTGAGGAGGCTAAAAACAACAGATGCAAACTTGGGCTGTCTTGGGAAAACTAAGAAATGTGAACAAATAAAATTATTTAAAAGCAGAATTCAGCTAGCTCCCCAAGTGTTTAGGAACCCAGGCATGAGAGACATAACAAATCAACTATTTAACCAGATAATACATAAATGTTGGGATTGAGCAGTGTATACTTCAATATAAGTTCAAGGAGGGATAAGAGACTATAGGATCCAAACTATGTATTCCATGTTCCCTTACCTTTTAGTCTATGTTTATTTACTCAATTTATATATAATAAGTAAATATATCATAAAAAAATTCAAACAAGCTCTGCTCTGTCCTCTCATCTCTCCCACTCTACCAGTTGACTCACCCTGAAGAGGCACCTTTCAGAGCCATTTGCAACTATTCTAAGGTAGAGATTAATCACTCCCCGAGACCTGGTGATTCAACCATCCCTCACCTGGGCCTATGACCTGTGAGATGACCCTCACCAGGCCTCAGTATCTCTAGCTGCAGTAGAGGGAGCAGAATATTAAAGAAAATAGTGGTGGTGAAGCCTGTTCTGCCTTTAAATGAGTAGAGTTGCCTCTTTTATGATACCATTGCCCAATGTTTTGAGGAAAAAAATAGATGTGCTTTCATCAGTAGACAGTCTATTCTAAAGGTGAAATGGTGTGGAAAGAGATAAGTGAGTACATGTGAAAAGTGCCAACAAAATTTCCTGAAAGGTATGGCAATACTTTAGAATGTATATTATCCTTCAGGAATGTGAGAGAAATTCTCTAACAAGAAGAGAAATGTAGGAATCCTGCTTCTGTGACAGCTGAAAGAGTTCCTATTGAACCCTGCCCTCCTGCAGGTAACACGTCACTTATGGGAAAAAATACAGCAACAAAACGCTGACCTGAAGTCACCGGAAAATGAACAAAAGCAGACAGGTTCTGGAGCAGAGGATACAGGGAGGAAACAGCATGAGTGGAAAACCCCAGTTTCGTGGTTTTTAGCTTGGGGACATTAGAGAAGCCAAAATGTTGATGCATTCTCCCCCTCCCCCATTCTGCCATCTTTTTGTCTGAAGAAACAGTAAATTGAACTCAGAACAATAGCCACTAAGAAATGAGGGGACAATCCCAGAAAAGAGAGAGCTAGAAAATAAAATTCCTAAAATCTGTCAATAAACTAAGCCCAAATTTTTATAACTACTGACTCACATGTGTGCAACGCAAACTCCATGTGGCCTAAGTAAGGATGAAAAATTAAGGTTTTAGCTGTCACTCAGAAGACAAAATTTATAATTTGAGTTTAAGTTAATTGCCTCCTAAAATGAAAATTAAAAACAAAAAATTAAAAACCACTCTTCAGAGGACTGTAATAGAAAACAGAATCCTCACAACATCACATTCATCACATATCCAAAAATTAAAAAAAAAAAGAAGAAAATCTCCAAAATAACAACATGTAAGGAACATGAGAAATATTACTTCTTCTGAAAAGGAAAAAAAAATTATCTCAGATAAACACAAGAGAGGACATAAACATTAAAATTAGCTGGCAAGGATTTGGAAGCAGAAAAATAACCCCAGAATAAGAAGTTCTGAAAAGTATAATAAATAGATTCAGTGCCAAGAGAATCAAAGGAGAAAAGAATGTGAATAAGAAAATGAACTAGAGGAGTAGGAAAAAATACAAAGAAAACGTGAAAAAGAGAAATTCTGAACCATGAGACTGACAATAAAATTTCTTCCTAAATATAGTAAAATTAGGCTTTCTGAAGAAGCTGTCTTCCATAAACTTCAGAAAGATAAGAAATCATTATAGATGCCAACACAAGAAAAAAGATTATTACTGACTCTAGAACTAAAGTATGTCAACTAGGACTTACTTGTTACATATCTGCTGAGAGGTTTCTAAATTCATAGTGTGTTGACATCCCCACCATTAATTATAACGTTAATTAAAGCCAAATTAAACCACAAAAGAATAATATAACTAAAAAAGCAAAACAACTACAGGATTATCTAGTAAAATTACTGGGATAAGGTAATATTTATAACCTTCCTTCTAATTAAAATGATATAGCAAGAGAAAAAGTTGACCACATAAACATTGCCTAAAAGCAGAATTTAGTCTACTGTACCAAAGGATGCCTCATAAAAAATAAAATTAAGAGATAATTTTATTTAGTCATTCATTCAACTGACCCTATATATGCACTACTGGTCTCCAAATAATATTTCTAACAAAGCAACTAAAATAACAAATTTAAGCAAAATAAACATTTAAAAGTGGAAATTTAGGTGAAAAGGATGTAAAATGCCCAATAAAAATTATTAGACAAGATACAATAGATGAGAAGAGGATTTTCATGTTATGAATGGCACAGCTTGTTGTCACGAGGCATGTTATAAGCTCCAAGGAGAGGAAATACAAGGCTAGTGCCTAATGGACAGGATATTGGATGAAACTAATTAGAACCCAGAGGTCAGCTATCTCCTAGGATATGGCAAGTTAGGAGAACTAAGTAAAATTAAGTTTGATCTAGGCTGGCATATCTCAGTGAGTTAAAAGCCAGATAATAACAATGGTAGACCAAAGATTATCAACCTTGTCTGCACATTAAAGTTTCATAGAATTTTGTTTTAAAATTTCAGTGCCCCAGCCCCTCCAAAGGCCAATTAAATCAGAATTTTTAATAAGCTGCAATTTTTAATAAGCAGCCAGTGTTGAAAACCTCTATTTAATATAATAGCAATTCTTATGGTAATCACTTCTTTAGTTGAATGTTGAGTAACTATAAATGTTGAATAATTATGGTGCACACCTGAACCTAATATAATATTGTATGTGAGCTATATTTTAATAAAAATCTTTAAAAAAAGACAATTCAATTTTAAAAGCAGGCTAAGGGTTGTCATAAACATTTCTCCAAAGGATATATAGCAGTAGTTAATAAGCACATGAAAAGATACTCATCATTGGTCTTTAGGGAAATGTAAATCAAAACTACAATTAGATAAAACTTCTCACTGCAGGACAGTTTTTAATCAAAATAAACACAAATCTACAGGGACAGAAAATAGGTTAGTTGTTACCTAAATCTGGGGGGCAGAGGATGAAAGAGAATGAGTAAGTCGGAGTGACTGCTAATGGGTAAAAGGTATCCTTTGGGGATGATGAAAATGTTCTCAAATTAGATGATGGTGATGGACGCACAACTCTGTAAATATATTTTTAAACACTGAATGTATGCTTTAAACCAATAACAACACAATATGTGAATCTTTTAATAAAGCTGCTACAAATGAATGAATTATTAGGCATATTATTAACACTCAGTTTTCACCCCCTTCCTTCCTTCCTCAAAATATGATGTCTCATTGCTTTAACTGTCCATATTTCTTGTATAAAATGTATGTCTCTTGTACCTGAGTAAATTGAACTGAACATTTCCTATTTTTCTCTTAAAAACCAAATAACTAACTTGTCATGTTGCTTCTTCCTTTTCTGGTGTCAGAGATTAACACTGTAAAATTTGGAGCCCAAATAAAACAATCTCCAGAGAGATATTTGAGTAATCCTCCAAGTATAGTTGAGTTATTCTTATTATCATTTCACAAGACTTCCTAATGTACACTGTACTAAATTTGCCTGTACTTCAAAACTTCTGCTGTCACTCTGTAAACCTTCCTAATGTAAGGATTTATCACTCATTAAAATAGGTTCTGGTTTATATATATATATATATATAATGTTTTATTTGGTCTCCAAATAATAAAACATATATATGTATGATATCGGGAGTGGGGGAGTGGGCAGTGGATTGGGGGAGGGGGTTGTCACTTTGTGAGGGGTAAAAACTATAACTGTTACATTGTTTTATACACCTGAGACTAATAATAAAAGTAAAGAATAGAACTTAAAGTAATGAAGATAAATTAAATACTTATAACTTCTCTTATCTATCCAGTTAATTGGCAACAGAAAGAAACTGGACATTCACCTATCCAAACTAGTAAATAGATGAAAGGTCTTCTTTGGGGAAATATTCAAGATGAAAATCAGGATAATGACCTAGTGGTATCAGAAATCACAGAAGTCCTTTCTTCTATAAAAAGCAAAAGCCCAACTTTAATTTCATTGTCTAAAATGTAGATTCAGGAATGACATGGTACCAGCATGTGTGGTTTGTCCACACTGGATGCCAAGTAATGAGTTTTTGCATTTTTCTACATCTAGGTAACTAAATTTAAGGGAGAATAGTAAAGCATAGCAACGGGGTATTAATCTTCAAACCCTGGAGAGCTTTATGGGTGATTCTCCTGAAACGAAATGAAGTAGTCAGGTTCATTTCATATTAATCTTTAATTTAAATAAATCCTAAGTGGCTTTAACTACCTTGCTTGGGTCCAGCTGAATCCAGTGCATCAATTCCTTTTTCAGTTCCTCTTCGTATTTCTTGGCATCTGCCCTCATGATGACTACTTTATTTTTGAAGCACCTGAATTCTTCAGGTTCTAACTCCTTGAAAATGAAGGTCCACAAATATCAAGGAAAATAGTCATCGTTCTTTGTAAAGTTTTCCATATACACCACTATGAAGTAAATCTCTCAAGCAGTCCATATTCAGCTACATAGCTAACTGCATGTGGGCTGAGAGTTCTGCTCTCTACATAATGGTTGCTTATTATTCTGTGTTCATTAGAACCTACCAACAAGTAATTTTTTTTTTAAATATTGCAGGTAGCTTTAGAGGTAAAAGAAATAAAACTATCTAAATTTAAATTTTAAAAATGCATATTTTTCTTACCATGGCAAGGCACTAGTCTACGCATTTTACAAATAACAATTCAGTTAATCTTCATAATAACCCAATAAAGTAGATGTTATTTTGGGGGGGCAGGGAAAAATATAGATATATAGACATTTTCACTAATTAGCCCAATTCTGGAGCACTGAGGCTTTGGAGTTTAAATTCTTAACAATGAAATATGCTGCCTTTGTCTATACCAGAAATAATACCATTCATGAATTTGCTCATTATTAATGGACTGCCATAGCCAAAGAACTAGCGATATCTGCCAAAGAATGTATATATACACACACCTGCACTCTTGTCCATTCTGGCCAAACATGGACCATGGCATCATAAAGTAGTACGCTTTCCCGTGGAGAAAATCCGAGGTCTAAAGGGATTCCATATTTCTGCATCTAGAAACCATAAAAAACAAAATTATTGATTTTGTATTCCATATAGAGATTTTTAACAACCTGATAACATAGTAATTTTCCAAAGTGGTTTGTACTTACATGACTGACGGTAAGTGCAGCACACGGGTGATAGTGTTCAATGATAAAGTTGTCATCCTTTAGGGAACACACATACTTTTCTAGATCGTTGTATCGCTCTTTGTACCATACTGTAAACATAGGATTGTAATCATCATTAAGATCTGTTTGCTTTCAAAAACAATGGCCTAATTATGATTTTACAATCACGAGCAGGCCTAGAACGAGCAATGCTTGAATCCATTGCCAACAAAACATTTAAAACAATGCTGTGCGTTGCGAAAAACCTTGAAATAGGACTCAATGTACCTATACCGCATATCTGTGCTTTATTTTTCCCCTTGACCTTAATCTTCAACTATGTCCTATCCTGTTTTTCAGTTCCTGGTATTTAATTATCATGTTACAATTTCTTTTTCTGCATGTATTCTTGTAAAGCATGCCTTTGTGTAACGGGGCATGGAATAAATAAATAGAGTATGTAGACATACAATTATTTAAGAACACTAAGTATTACTGTTACTATTAATACTATATTATCTCTCTATCTTTAAGAATAGTATTACTTGGTCAAAGAAAGAATATGTATCTTTTGTTTTTTAGTTTATTTCCTTTCATCGAAGAAGCTGATATTCCAAATATCTCTATTAATATTATACTTGGTCTTATTTTTTTCTTAGCACTTACCACAACCTAGCATGCTATTTATTTTATTTACTATTCATTTTGTTTAATCTCTATGTCCACATTAATTTAAGCTCCAGAAAATCAAAGGGTTTGTTTCCTATTGTAATTCTAAGGACAATAATAGGTCCTGGAATATATTAGGCACTTCAACATTTGTTAAGTGAAAGCAGAGTGTCATGTATGGGGAGATGCATCCTTTTGTTGGAAAGTAGCCAGAAAAATATGATTTTATACTATTTCATGGAATTCTCATGAAAACAGTCACGAGTATATAAGGTATAGCAACATTCATTAATTCAGTAGTCAAATATTTAGAGTACATATAAAATATAAGACCATGGTATGGTTTATAAACAAATATGTTATATCTACAATGCATTATATATAATATTATCTATTTACTTAAATATATATATATATATATATAATAACACACACACATATATACATATATATATACATATATATATATATAAAATGTCTAGCATTTTCCAAGGAAAATAAGGCATATAAAAATAATTACAATAGACAGTAGAAAATGTCATAACATAGGACAAAATATGAGACTTAAAATAAAAGAATCAAGATAGTATTTGAGCTGTGCCTCTAGACCATCTCTTTTAAGTAATGAATAGATAGAATTTGGTCAAGTGTAGATTAAAGGTCATTCCAGAAAAAGGAGTTAAAAAGCAAAGGCAAGTTTTGAAGAACAATGAATAGACCAAATGTCAAGAAAATTCATGAAAGAAAAGACTACTGTGGTACAAAACAGGAATGACAGCATAGAACTAGACTGCAAGTGAAACAGGATATTTTGAAGCAATGATTTTTCAGCAAACCAAAACTGAACTACCCTCCAGAAATGTTTTTGCCCTTAATTTTATCTTACAAAATAGGGAGTGAAACATTTATCTTTGCTACAATTCCATCTTTAACCACCCCAAATAATGCAGGGATTTGCATTATTTCAAAATAGATAATCTTCGTAAAGAGCTTGATAATCAGGGCCGGCCGAGTGGCGCGATGGTTAAGAACTCGCTTGGGATGCCGGAGGGCCCCAGTTCGGATCCCACATATGAGGGCCAGTGACACTGCCCTCCACAGCTAAGATGCTGAACAACAGCTCAACCTGGAGCTGGGTTGCCATGAGTCGCCGGCGACGGCGTGGGCTGCAGTCCCTGTGGCAGTGGATTGCCATGGGCTACCGTGTGTGGCCAGCGGCCAGCAGCCGCAGTGAGTGGCCGTCCAGAGGCCGGCGACTGATCTGCCTCACCAGAGAAGAGCGCAATGATGGTGCCAGCTTGGGCCGGTGAGGCGACGTCCTCCACGACTAGACTGGGGAGCAAGACGACAGCAACTTGTCTGTTCCCCTTTCCCCAATTCCCCAGCACTGTTCCCATCCCCCCAATTTCCCAATAAAAATCTAAAAAAAAAAAAAAAAGAGCTTGATAATCAAATTTAATAGATCCACCCTTTGTTAGCTGTGTGGACTTCCGCATGTTACTTAATCTCCTGTAGCTAAGATTCCTACTTACTTAATTTCCTCTGTATATTGAAACAAAATTGATTTCCCTTCAGAGTTGTAGTAAGAACCATTTTTTATAAGATGCACTAATATCATACAAACACATAGAGTATACTGAATAATTCTGAGTGCCCCTTCTCCTAAGTTAAAATAGTCATACCCAGTCTAACTCTGTGTGATGGCTTTTCTATTCTTTTTCTTTGTTGTTTCTTTGAAAGTTTCAAGGTATTTTGTGCTGGACCAGAATTTTCCATTGTGCTCTCAACATGTTGCCAGTACCTTTTAATTAACACCAGCCATCTATTTATTAAAAAAAAAAAAGGTTATTATTGTCACACAAAAAAAATCTACAATATCATTAGTTTTCTAAGAAAAAAATCAGTAAAACTTAATTCTAAGAGAATAATAATCTTCTCTAATCTTTGAACATATTAAAACTATGTTTATATTCACATGGTTTAATCACTTTTATACAATTACCAAAATCTGATACTTTGAGGTTTTCTTATAAAATTTGTTAACCCAATAAAGCAGTTATATCCATTTCTCTTTTTGTGTTGACTCATTTTGAAAATATTTTTGGTGTTTTGCATAGGAAAGTAATGTACATAGTATATTGGAAGGATAATTCTAAACTTCCTTACACTATTCTCTGAAAATCAAAATATCAAGCTATAAACAGAAGAATTAAACCTCTCATATAAAATTCTTGAAGAAACATGTAAGCATGTAAATTACATCTAATCAAAGGATAAAAACAAATATTTTATAGTTTAATATAATAAAACTTGAAGAAAATAAGTCTTACCTGAAAAGACATTTTTGCTTTGTTTTAGAGGTTATTTTAAATAATGTATGACTGGATTATTTATTAATATTAATATCACCAGTAATAGCAATTACAATGAATGCAAAAGCCAGGCTTACTCAGTGAGGTGTTCAGGATTACTGATAGTAGCAGAAAGTGCCAGAAAGGGGCACCGAATCATAACAAGAAGATGTTCCCAAACTTCTGCTCCAATTTCTCCCCCAAGACAGTGAACCTGGCAATGTGGTTAAATAGACTCTTTATAAAATTAGTTACAATTTCCTCTCCAAAATATTAATAGATTATGCTACCAGAACTTATTCCTTCTCTGTCCACATTCAGTGATGTTCATTCAGCTATTGACAAAAGCAGTCAAAGAATCACAACATGATTTTTGAGAAGGATTAAAGTGAGTTTGAGAATACCATATTGAAAAATGACTTGCTCTATCATGCATGACAATATCTGAATGTGAAAAAAGATTATTCCATGCCATGGTAATAATACTTATAAACAAGAACAAATTGAGCAAAAGGACACATTTTGTAAGTCTTGTTTACAAATGAAATATTGGCTAAGTTACAGCGATTGCCACAAAAAGATAAGATGAAGAAATATCTCTATCAAAACAACAGATTTATTCATGTGTCAGTAGTCCTACCTCTGATATACAGATAAAAATATTTATGAAATAAATTAATTTGAAATAAGTAAACTTCTCCAGGGTTCAGTCTGTAAATATACAGAGAGCACTTATCCTACACTAGTTAGAAATCTAGAGAAAGCCTAGTCCCCTCACTGTTAATGGAGGCAAGATGAGTGCAGTGGTTATTAGTTTGCCACAATGTTATGGGCAATTAATAATAATATATGAAAGCCAGAACAACTTTAAAAGGCTTGATTTTCAATAATGTCTGCAAAATTCTCAGCTAATAATAAACTTTTATATAAAAAAATTAGATCCTTATGTATATTTTACCCTGTATTTTAAATAATAAAAAAGAAAAAAAACCTCAATTTCAAAAGTCTTATGTTTGGGTCAGCTGAGTGGCACATTGGTTAAGAGATGCTAGCTCTGAGCAGCAGGGCCCCGGTTCGGATCCCACATGAGGGCCAGTGATGCTGTGCCCTCTACAGCTAAGATGGTGAACAACAGCTCAACCTCGAGCTGGGCTGCTGTGAGTCGCTGGCAACAGCGTAGGCTACAGTGGGGCTGGCCAGCAGCTGGCGTGAGCTTTCATGAGCTGCCGTGAGCCTCCGTTGAGCGGCTGTCGAATGGCCGGCGAGTGACTGCCTCACCCAGGAAGAGCACAACGATAATACCAACATGGGCCAGTGAAGCAACATCCTCCACAATTAGACTGAAGAACAAAAGGACAGAAACTTGTCTGTTCCCCTTTCCCGATTCCCCAACACTGTTCCCCTCCCCCAATTCCTCAATAAAAATCTGGAAAAAAAAAGTCCTATGTTTACGCTTTATTTCTGATTATTCCTGAGGCAGGCACTGTAGAGAGGTAAAGAGTAACTTTCAAAAAGATTTTAGTCAGGGCCGGCCGAGTGGCTCAGTTGGTTAAGAGCTCACTCAAGAGTTTGAGCTCTGAGCAACAGCGGTTTGAGTCCAGCCCCAAGCTGAGCAGCCACTGAGCTGCCAACAGGTAGCAGGATGGCTCAGCTAAAAAAAAAAAAAAAAATTTTAGTCAAAATAGAGAGAAAAAAGAAAAAAAAAACATGTAAAGGACATCAGAAGTATATTGATAAAAAGGTTATTTTAAGAAAGTGTGCATGAGTTTGAAGTGCCAAAGAATGATAAACTAGGGATGAATGTGGAATAATGATGAAGTGAAACTTGGTAAGAAGGCTCTTTTTAGTATTTCAACCAAAGATGTAAAAGATAAGATTTAAAATAAACATTTTGCAGTTTTTTTACTTCATTGTTATGTTTGAGGACACTTAATCTCATATTTTTACATGTACAAATAGCTTTTCATGTCTGTGCTGCATTAAAAAGCACAGAAAATGAAAGCGGGCTCCCTGCATGCTAATCTTGGTTCTGCCACTTAACATGGGGTGAATCAGAGAAAGTTAATCTCTCTGTCTCAATTCAGTAGCCATAATAATAGTAACTACTTTACTGGGTTTTTCTAAAGAGCTAGTAGCTTTATAACTGGAAATTGTTTAGAATAAATATCCATAGTAAACATTAACATAATGGTAGCTATTAGAATTTTATGTATGGCAATATGTGTAATATGATTATTTATCTCTAAATCAACCTTTGTATTATTTTTAAACCTTTGTTTCACTATGAAATATTCAATAAATTGTATAAAAATAGACTTTTATATTAAGTATTATTCAGATTAACCAAGTAAAGGAAATACCCTCATAAAACAAGACAAATATTCCCAGCACCTCAGAAGTCCTTTGATAGTTACAATGTTGTTTTCCAAAAATTATGACTTGGTTTTCATTGTACTTATATATCTATATATATAAGTACAGAATTCTTTGCCAGTTATAAATTATAAATACCTCCCACTCAATGGCTTGTAATTTCATTCTCTTAATGATATATTTTGATGAATAAAAACTCTTGATTTTAATACAGTCAAATTTATTAATCTATTTTTCATAGTTTCTGCTTTTCAGGTTTGTGTTTAAGAGGTCTTTTTCTACTCCTAAGTAATGAAGATATTGTCCTCAGATATTATATTCATTCATTTTCCTTTCATGTTTATGTGTTTAAACCATTTTTGAAATTGATTTTGTGTATGATGGATGTGAGGAAGTGATCTAATTTCATTTATCTCCCATATGGACTGTTAATTTTTCTAATACTGTTTTCAGTACCACAATTTTCTTAAATAAGGTGTCTATATGTGGTTCTATTTCTGGGTTTTTTGTCCCATTTGTCCATATGTTTATCCCTCTTTCAAAAAATGTCACTTGATTACAATAGGCCTATAATAAATCCTGATACCTGATAGAGCAAGTTTGTCCACCTTGATCTTCTTTTTCAAATGTATCTTTCTTATTACTTTAATATTTTTCAAATATATCTGTGGTAACTTTTTCCTTTTGAACTTCCATGAAAATTTCACAATCAGGTAATCAACTCCCTCCCTCCAATATACAAATGTGCACACACACACGCACACATTCACACAAATATCACTGAAGGGAAAAAAAAAGTCCTCTGGGGTTTTATTGTGATTGCACTGAATATATAGGACAACTTGGGGACTTAATAATATGTGTCCAAAATGATCTATCATAATTATAATCATAATCAGGGCAGTTACAATCATAATATTGAATTTTCCAATATAACAATATGGACCATTTCCCTAGGTATCTCTATCCATTTGACTGTTTTTAAAAATTATTTTAAAATACCACTCAGTAAAGTTTAAAGATTTCTTTATAAATGTCTTGCACATTTTTTAAAAGATTTATTCCAAAGTATTTCATAAATTTTATGCTATTATAATGCTATTAAAAATGCTTTTTTAGGACCGGCCGAGTGGCACAATGGTTAAGAACTGGCTTGGGATGCCAGAGGGCCCCGGGTTCGGATCCCATATATGAGGGCCAGTGACACTGCCCTCCACAGCTAATATGCTAAACAACAGCTCAACCTGGAGATGGGCTGCTGTGAGTCGCTGGCGATGGCGTAGGCTGCAGCCCGTGGCAGTGGGTTGCCATGGGCTACTGTATGTAGCCAGCAGCCAGCGTGAGTGGCGAGCAGCCGCAGTGAGCGGCTGTCCAGAAGCCGGCGACTGATCTGCCTCACCCGGGAAGAGCGCAATGATGGTGCCGACTTGGGCCAGTGAAGCAACGTCCTCCACAACTAGACTGAAGAACAAAACAACAGCAACTTGTCTGTTCCCCTTCCTCCAATTCCCCAGCACTGTTCCCTTCCCCCCAATACCCCAATAAAAATAATAATAAAAAAAATAATAATCTGAAAAAAAAATGCTTGTTTATCTCATTTTCTCAACATGTGTCACTGACATGAAAGTTATTTATCAATTTGAATTTCAAAGGATGAAAAATATAAGGATATATTCTTGACCTAAATATAACTATGCTAGAAATATAAGCCAAAAAGAAAGTTTAAAATAAATTGGAAATTAAGACATATACTTCTAAATAACACTGAAACAAAACTAAATAAGGTGTTTTAAACTGAATGATTAAAAAACTGAAATGTTTCAAGTGTTTCTAAAGCAGTACTTTAAGATTAATGCAAAACTGTCAATGCATTAATGTATTAGAAAAGAATACATACATGTATCAGAAAATTAATACATACATGTATCTCAAAATTAATGTTTAAATTATGTGTCATCTTCATAAATCTGCAGCCTGCCTATTTTATTTATTTTAGTCTATTTGCTTGTTTTATTTGCATGTTTTTATTCTGTTCTTTATTTCCTTCCTAGTGTTATTCATCAAATTAAAGCTAGCTACCAGGGGTCAGCAAACTGTGGCTCGAGAGCCTCTGAAGTAAAATTGAAAATGAAAAAAACCCCCAAAACTATCATAGTTTCATTTATAAAATTTTTAAAGGACATTATTCACATAATGGTTATTATGTAAAAATATATTTATGGCTCTTGAATAATTTTTAAATTGTTGTGAGGGACAGGATTGGCTCTTCCAGGGCTCGGCAAACTTTTGAGATGAAAGTACCAAAAGAGCCGCATGTAGCTGACCCCTGCTAGCTGGGAAGTATGAGGCATTTTTAAAACCAGGAATAGAGAAAACATGACTAATTTTGCCATGAATGCACCCAGTGATAGGTAAATAGGTAAAATAGAAAAGTACCTCTTAAAAGATAGTGCAGTATGATAAAAGTTTTTTGGTTAAAGAAAAATATGTCTATTGCCAACTAGTCATTGGTGTGTCCAGTGATTTCTGGGATACTTTTTCTCTGCTGCTAGCACTCTTAATCTAGAATTATTTTCTACCTGCCCATTCCAACTCCTTCCAGATCTATTACCAAGTACCTCTTTCATAAACGGAATATTTATTTTAATAACTATCTATATGATCACCATCTTTACTAAAATACCTAAGGTACATGTTTTATATACATAAAACTAATTTGAATAATGATAATAAAAGATAGCATACCTCATCAAATATGACATATCTTATCCTTTTCACCCACTGCTGTGTATGAGGTGATAGCAAGAGGATTTCCAAACACTGAGGCACTGTCACCAATATCTGTTTTTAAAAATTAGGGAACCATTGACTTGATTTGTTTTTTAAAAATCAAACTTTAACTGTTAGACATTAATGAAAATATTTTGGGTAACACAATACGTTTATATTGTCCTTTCCATTAAAACAACCATCTCATTTGTGGAAAAATAAAACAATTTTGTGTAACAGATGTAGGTTGCTGCTGGCAAATCAAAAAGGAGTTAAGCTTATTTCATTAATACATATTCTCCCACACAGTACATTGGGAATATAAAATCATCAGAGTTTGAAACCAGCAGCATTGAAGGAAACTGCTTCCCCCTGCTGAAATTTTAGAAAAGAAAATCATTCTACTTTGTATAGAAAATATACTGTATTTTATTATGTATAATGCACACTTTTCCCCAAAATTTGTGAGGAAAAAAATAGGGATGTGCATTATACATGGGTAATACTAATTCCATATATATAAATTTTTTCAATTTTTTAATTTATGCTTATGAGTTAAAAGTGTAACTCTAGAAATCAATAACTATATCTGTATGCAAAATAATACCCTGGTATACAATAATTGGTTTTGTTGAACTTATGATGAACTTGCAACGATGATGAGTTCTTGGTCTTCAATGATGTGTAAATAACATAAATTGGTTACTGGTACATAAAATTTCTTTTACCTGTATGTGTTCTTGTGTTTTGTAATTATTTGTTACATTAAATTTCTTACACAATAACGTGTGAAAAAATAAATGCTAAAATTCTTTCATAATACAAAAACCAAGTACCTAAATATAAACAAATAAAAATTTCAATTAAGAAATTAAAAAGAAAGATTTTTCACCTGAAAATTTGGGCCAACAATGTGAGTGTGCATTATACACGGCAAAATACGGTAATTATTTGAAAGTTAATCAAATTATTAAATAAGAAAAATAATATAAACAATACATTCAAATATAAATATGTGTCAACATAATTATGAATTTATCTTGACATTAAAACCTTGAAGTGCCTATCAAAGTGCCCTAATATACATATACATTATTTTTATTATGTGTGCATGTGTGCGACATACCTGACAATTCAAGGTGTCATGACGGTAATCCCTTGTAAAAACTCCACACACCACTAATCCTTTGGGTAGTGCTTTGGTAAATAAACTGCAGACAGTTCCCACCACTTGATTAACAAGAGCCTTAAATCATAAAAGACATAATCTGCTATGCAGTAATTATTTAAAATACTGAAAAAATTACTTCAAGTTAACTAACATCTGGAACAAATTTACATGCAAGAAATTGCAGTACCAATTTTATACAACTCTTTCTTAATAAGAAAATTACTTGTACCAAATTCTTCCCACTGGTTCCATTTTAAAGTTGTCTTAATGTATAATATATCACACTGCTTATTAATGTGATAGCTAGAAATAGCAAACAACAATCTATGCCACCTAAATGTGATATATATTTGTACAGGTGAAATCAGATGATGATTTTTTATTTAAAAATGTAATTGGTTCTCCAATGATAGGCACATTACTTAGCTTCACTAAGCCTCTGTTTTCTCATCTGTAAAGTGAGAGGACTGGGTCATAGATTAGAGATGATTCCTCCCAAAATCAGTATTCTGAATTTCCTCTCTCAGTGCATCTTTAAGGCCTGCAATTAACTATTCTCCTAGGGAAAGAGAGAGGGAAGAATACCCTGGGTCCCTTCTAGATAAAGAGAAAAATTCTGACTTAGCCAAAAGACCACTGACTTTATTTTACACAGGATGCTATAAAGGAAGACGTCTATAGCACTTGCAATAATTAGGGGTTATTCGTAGAACATTTATCCAAACAAGAGGAAGGCAAAACTGAGAACACAGCTGCTTTTCCCTCTTCCTCTCTGTTATGAACTTGTCTATACTCTCTTAACACTGGCACAAATATCAAATGGTTTCTTTTAGCAAAATTCTCAAAAGTGTCAAATCCTGATTTTTAATAAGTACCGGATCTAAGGAGGTTTAAGCAATAAAATGACTAAAAAATAAGAGTGACAGGTGCCACTTATTAATCATTGTTTTTGCCCAGACAGTATATTGGATGCTTTACATATATCATATCACTTAATGTTTAAAATAAAGTACAGTAGCCCACCCCCCACCCCCCCAATCCACGGGGCATATGTTCTAAGATGCCCAGTGGATGTCTTAAACCATAGATAGCAGCAAACCTTATATATACAGTATTGTGTTTTGTTTTGTTTTTCCTATCCATACATACCATTTAACTTAAGGGAAGCACTTTATGGCTTCACTTTGGCATTTCCAAATTGCCAGCATCACTACTTTTGAATTTGGAGTCATTATTAAGTAAAATAAGGTTACTTGAACACAAGGACTGCAAGAGTTGAACTGATAACTGAGAAGGCTGCTAAATGAACAATGGGTGGGAAGTGCATACAGCACAGATACACTGGACAAAGGGATGATTCGCCTCCAGGGAGGAACAGAACAGGGCGGTGCAAGATTTCATCATGCTACTCAGGACAGCACACAATTAAACACATAAGATTTGTTTATTTCTGGAATTTTCCATTTAATATTTTTGGACCATGGCTAACCATGGGTAAAAAGAAAACATGGAAAGCAAAACCATGGATAAGTGAGGATTAATGTATAATGTAAGGTTATTATCTTATTTTTACAGGTAGAAAAACTAAGGTAAGAAAAACTAAGGTAAAAAAACTGGCTCATGATTGCACAACACATAAGCCCTCAAATCCATGACTGCAATGCTGGAGCCTATATATTGCGGTACCTCCCTATGATTAAAGGCACAGACTACAGGTCAGCAAAATTACTGTGAGATATATAGTGTCATGTGGACACAATACCTTTGTTGGAGCAACATACACAACCACCCCTTCATCGCTCTCTCTCAGGATTTTCTCCATGCAGTAGTAAGAAGCATAGGTTTTCCCTGATGAAGTCGGGGCAACAATTATAGCAGATTCATTATTATCTACAACATCAAGAAGCTCCCTCTAGGTAAGAGAAAAATCATATTTAATTTTGAAAATAACATATATAGTGTCAAATTTTAATTTAACAACAACTATATCTAAGGTAACTTAGAATTCACAGTTCCTTCTGAGACACAACAGTGTTCAAGATGGCGGACGCATAAGGGAATAACCATTTTCTTGCCAAATATATACCATTAAACATGAGGCACCACATTTTAGATTTGAAATTAATATATATATGTAATTATATAATGTAGTAGTTAAGAACAGTATAATGTAGTAGTTAAGAATGGACTAACTGGCTCTATCATTTAAT
This sequence comes from Hipposideros armiger, assembly GCF_001890085.2. Taxonomy (NCBI): domain Eukaryota; kingdom Metazoa; phylum Chordata; class Mammalia; order Chiroptera; family Hipposideridae; genus Hipposideros; species Hipposideros armiger. Next base: position 25,021 of record NW_017731492.1, on the reverse strand, counting down.
AGAACCAATATATTTTTTATTAATTTCAACTGACTCTTTTCTGTGTTCCTTTATCTCTTAGGTCAAAACATGGTTTATTTTCATTGTTATTATGTTGCATTCTATAATGGTTTACATATCCAAAATCTGTCACACACACAATGAGATGTGAGCCAACTGTTTCCAACAAGTTTCTTCACTCTTCCAGACTACAGATTTTTTCAGTAAATACCTGCCATGTGTCTGGTATAAAGCGATGCACCCTGGGATCTGGATCACTCCTTTCTTCTCGAAATAAGTAAGGACCCATGTGTGTTAACTGAAACCGAGCTGCTCCTATTTGAACTGAATATTTAGAAATATCCTTCTTCATACCTGATTCCTGCACATAAAATAAGTATTACATATTAGATTTTTATACTTATGATTTTTAACCTGGGCAAGGAAATTATTATCAATTATGTTGCAGTTTGCTTTGCTTCAACAGGATTATTATTTCATGTTTCACAATTGTTTAGAGTTAACAAAGAGGGTAAGATATAGATATATATTTCACTATAGTTTTTAAATACTATTTTATATGTCAATATCATGTTCCAGAGACTATAAGTAAAATGACTATGAAATTAATATTTTAATTATAAATCACCATAGTATTTGATAATTGTTAAATATGATCACACACACACATACACACACCCCAAAACTCACACCGTAAAAATTGTGTGTCTATTAAGGAATGCCTGTCAATCTTAAAAGGGCTTCTTTAATGAAGGAAATATTGTTATAAGGGTCTATTCAATTAGTACATATCATCTTACAAATTATTTTACTCAAAGAATTCTGTCAATGGGTAAATAACTCTTATCACTAAGGAATCCACCATTACAAGGAATTCACTAAACTGAAATGGCCTCTATTCTTGAAGTTCTGGTTACACTTGATTATGATAATATTAACAAAGCATGGGAAATATAAATTCATATGTTGTGGTGTTCCGGTTGAGAATTTACCACAAAACATGTTT
>NW_017731492.1:18356-21525 GCF_001890085.2 Hipposideros armiger | reverse complement strand
TTATATTAAAGTTCTTGCCCTGTTACTGACATTTGGACACATAATTTTTTTTCTTAAAACCTCCATTTCTTAATGTAATATCAGGGCAATGGAATCTACCTCAGAGAACTGTGAGAATTTATATATATATATACACATATATATAATATAATATGCATATGTATATATATGTATATATGTATATACACATATATACACACACTACACACACACACACACACACACACACATACATAGTAGGTCTTCAAATAACATCAGTTTGTTCAATGCTATTTCATTATCACATTGATGAGATGTCATAGGAACTTAACTCCTATCAGCCTTAGGTAAAATTAGTTTCATCACACACTTGAAGTCACAGAACCCATCGATGACTTTACATGAGGACTTACTGTACGAATATATAGTTTTGGTTGTGGTCATTGCACTGTGTTACAGTTAGTTCAGCATGTGTGCGAGTCTCTTGAAAGACTGTTCATTAAGGAGCTCAGAGCAGGGCCCATACATACTATTCTCTTCAGAAGGCCCCATGGGTACCTAATGAGGTACTCAGCTCACGACTGGCCTTGAAAAACTGTTTACTGAATTGAATTCCAAATTAAATCTATTTCACCAATACACATCACATTTACAAATAGTGATAATGTTGTAGATCAAACAAAAAGAAATCGTCTTACTCTTTAGACATCAAAAAGAGTTCCTGAAGTAATAATACAGGATGTAAGAATCTGCATATGTGGTTATTATCAATTATTTTGTTCTGTTCTTACTGACCTTGTATTTCAAGAAATTAATATTTTATGTACCTGTTTTTAAACAGTGTTCCATCCAAAATTTGAAACAGGCATCTAATCCTACCATTTCTGCAGTAAATTTTACAGATTTAACAGGACATATTTGGAGAAAATCTTCTAGTCTTTTGATTCCAGAATTGTGATTTTCTATAATTTCCTTTTCAATATGCAGGGACAAGTTATTCCATCTTTCTTCCTCTCTTTTCTCTAGTTTAGCTAGTTGCCTCTTTTGATTTTCCTCAATAAATTTTTCTGCATTTGTCTTCTAAAACAAAACAGAGAAATAGGAAAAAAATAAAACAATAAAACAAGTGTTTCCAGAATAATACATTTTTAAAGACATATTTAGTATCTTAGGCCATTAGTTTATCATTTAGGACACTGAAGCAGCACATCAAATAGGATCTTACAGGTCCTGAATAATTAAATGAAAGCATCTATATTTATACAAGCATGATAATTCAACATTCCCTTCTCTCTCTCCTCAGCTATTGGTTTCTTTATCCAGAAAAAAAGTGTTCTGGCATTCCAAACCTGTGGGGTTGGGTCTAACTAAAACAATATCCAATAGGGATATGTATCTTTTATAAAACTAAACAAACTGTGGTGTAATTGCAAAAACTGTCCAAGAGTATACCACGTTATGCTTTATAGAAAAANCTGTAATACTCTTGGTCATGCAATAATAAAGTAAATATGTTATTTCAGAGCTGGAGCAGAAACTCCAGATCTGGAGTTGGAAACAGTATGGAGCTAGAATTCCATCCATCATCATCTAGGTTTTTTTTGTTTTGTTTTTTGTTTTTTTATTTTTTATAAAGAAAGAATTGCTTCCCTTGAGCTTGTATGTTTATTTTAGGAAAACTCTTTCCTCCTAATTTATCAGGTCCCTCAAAGGAGTAAGGGAACATAGCTCTCCCTTGGTAGGAAATTATATACTTTTGCAATATGAAGTCAGGATAGAGCAACCAACAAAGGAGATATTTCATTGATATTGTGGTTGGATTTGGACTATGAGCTCATCTCATATTCAACAATGAGATAATTTTTTGCAGTGAAATTCATTTCTATAGCTACACAGCTTGAAAAGTCTTGTTAAATATGACAGTTGAATTTTAGCTGTGGCACTTGGGTAATCAAAATGCAGGGTTGTTTCCATGCTAAGTGAAGTGTAATACAGGAGAAAAAAAGCCACTTGGGAAAGCTGGCCTCAAGTTCTCCATAGGGCTTTACAGAACTGCCAAGAAGTGGCCCAAAGATATCCTGAGATTATGGAAGCAAGCTACAGCTAGAAAAGAAAAGATTTATGGGCAATGTTAGAATTCTTCAGGACTGGGCAAACTAGCAAAAGACTGGATCTTTGGGTCAGGTGAGTATGAAGCCTTGGGGACATTATACAGACTTACAGAAAGGACTAGTTCAGGAGGAAATGAAAGTCTAACTATGCTTCTTCTTTCTGACCAGGTACCCTGAATTGGTGTTCTCTGACCCACCCCTTCCATTCCTCTACTAATAGAAAGGATCTCCACTCTACCAAGACCAAGCCATAGCACAAGCACAGCTGTCTTGTTTCTAAATGTACTATTTAAGATTCTCAAGTCATGATTTGGAGAGATATTTTGACTTAAAAATATTTTTTCTTCAAACAGATTCTTTTGAAGTTAACAGCTGAAGACAAATAAGTTTAAAGGAGTCGGTACATGTAAGAACATTCAACAGAAATAATTACAAGTAAAATTTTCTTAGGGGAAAAAGTTAAGCTGGTTCAACTCTCTGGGGTAAATTTTAATTCTTTCCAGAAGTCTTCAGAAATCTCCCAGATAAAAAGACAATAAATTTATAGGCAACAATCACATCTATAAAATTCTTTCCTTCCCTTTACCTTCTGCTCCTTTTTTTATTCCTTCCTTCCATTTATTGAGCAGCTTTTTCTAAATTACAGCATTATAGACACAGCAATAAACAAGACATAAAGAGGCCATGCTTCTATTAAACTTACATTCTAATTTTGAGAAAACAAACAATAAACAAATGGACAAAACATACATCAAAATATTCAGATAGTGACAGATGCTTCTGAGAAAGAGAAATAAATTTTTTAGTGACTTCATGGGTTGGGGGAAGAGTAGAGGAAATGCTACTTAATAGTCTCAAGCCAACCATAAAATGTTCTTTTGATAACATGATGTGTCACCTAAAACATTAGTAACCACAGATGTAAGCCATGCTAACATGCAAGGGAATAGACGTTCACATGGAAGAAATAGCTGATGCAATACTGTGACACAAGAAAAATAATCCTGTTCATTCAATAAACAGAATGGTTGGAAATGGGAACAGATTTGTAACTGAGGACCAGATATCTAGGGCTTTGT
>NW_017731492.1:7757-9377 GCF_001890085.2 Hipposideros armiger | reverse complement strand
TTTTTAGAAAAGGGAGTTTTTTCTTCTTTAATAACACATGAGATTACCAATATGCACAATGCTGGATATTGTTAATGAAGGGCCCACATGGAAAGACAGAGCCAATATGGACCCCACATGACTGAGCCCTAACTGATCAAAAATATACCTGGTGTTTTCTGTTCTTTTGCACAGAAGATTTTTCTGGAGGTGGCAGAGCTCTTATAATCCTTACTGATTTGTTACTTCCTATCAAAGATTTTCCAAAGACATGATAATAATGCTGTAATTTCTGTATGTCCCTTCTTCTTTTGGCATCTTTGGCTGTAGGAAACAAATAAGTTATTAAAATATGCTAACAATGTTATTCATAAATAAGAGTTTAATTTAGAGGACATTCATGAAAACAGGCTTTGATAAAGACCCTTAAAAACTTGCACTAACCTAATTATAGACATTAGAGACTGAGATATAGACACTCAAATTATTGGAGCCATATTTAAATAATATGGATAAATCTAATTCAGTGTCTATCATTTGTATTTTCACTTTATTACCATTTCCTAGGCATTATGGGTATATCCCATAGAAAAAGTCAGTGGTGAGCTTATGTCTTTCTTTTCTTCCAGAACATCAAAACCATAAGAGAAATCTCAGCTCTTTGGCATTGTTGATGGTACTGTGTCTAAGATCAAGAACAAAGCCGGCGAACACTCAAAAGGCATCTGACTAGAAACAGAGTCTCTGAAAACTACCCCCAAATTAGGTCAGAAACATTTGACTAAAACAACTTTATCAAATTCCNCTCCTCAATATGCTAACAATGGACCACTTTAGGAACTTCCAAGTGTCAGTTAAGTGATGTTAGCTCCCCATGGGAGTAGCACATCCTAACCAGAGGTAAAAAGATGTCCCTGGAGAGAGTGGCCTACAGGGACAACATTCAGAAAAATGAGTTTCCTTAAGAACAAAATAGAGAATTAAGACTCAGAAAATATTTTCAACATATATGACAAAGAATGTTGTGTTTTAAATATGTGTAGCTTTTAGCAATGAATAAGCAACAGGAATATACTCCAGCAATAGTACATAAAGGACATGAAAGAAATTCATAGGGGAACAAACAAATGGAGTCGAAATTTTGAAAATATACCCATATCACTGGTGTTCAAAAAATTGAGATTAGGGGTGACCGGTTAGCTCAGTAGGTTAGAGCGTGGTATTAATAACACCAAGGTTGCCAATTTGATCCCCTTATGGGCCACTGTGAACTGCACCTTCCTTAAAGAAAAAAAAAAAGTCTAAAAAAAAAATTGAGTTTAAAACCTCTCATTAATAGGAATTTAAAAAAAAAAGCAGGCACTCTCATACACTGATGAGTCATTATAGCTGAATGGTTAATAGGGCAGGTTCTAGAGTTCATCCTGGACCAATGACTCACTAACTCTGTAACTTAGCACAGTGTTTTTCACATAAGAGTTCAATAAATCAGTAGCATATTATTATTTGTATTAACATTAAAATAATAATAAAATTTGGGATAACCCTCTTAAGTGAGAATATATATCAAAATGAATATTTAAAATATATATCAAAAGCCCTGAAAGTTTTCAAAGTCTTTAATGCAGCAATTACTTTTCT
>NW_017731492.1:2666-3947 GCF_001890085.2 Hipposideros armiger | reverse complement strand
TGCATATGTGCGTGCGTGCGTGCATGCGTGTGTGTGTGTGTGTGTGTGTGTGTGTGTGTGTGCATGCGCGCAGCAAGCAAGCAAGGGGCAGGCTCCTGGCTCCCCTCCCCCCGAGCCCACTCTTCTCACTCCCTTGCCAACTCAGGGCCACAGCCTTGGGCAGGCACAGGGATGAAGGGTGGGTGGAGAGCACACTGAATCTCCTTGTCTGGTTAAACCACCCAAAGTTACCAGTAAACTCAACACCATAGCTGGGTCCAGCCTTTTCTTTCAACATCACAAACTGTTTGCTCATAATCCATTATGATCTTATGGGACCACTGTCATATATGCGGTTGTCATTGACCAACACATCATTATGCAGTACATTACTGTATAACACTGCCAGGTGGTGAAAAGCAGGAAGGAGAAAAATAAAGCAGGGAGACAGGACAGTGAGTTCTGGGAAGAGGAGATGCTGTGACTTTAAGAGGAATTGTGAAGAAAAGCCTTGCTGAGAAGGTATTTGAGCGATCGGTTAAGGGTTGGTCGAGTCAGAACATTGTGAGCAAACTGAATAGCAAATAGAAAGGCTGTAAGGTGGGAGAGCAACTGTTGTGTTCAAGAAATATTGGATTCTCGGAAAAGTTGTGACGTATTTTTTCTATGTTTTTCGTTGTAAAAATGTGTCACGACTTTTCTGACAACCCAATACAATATCAAGATACGGAAACAACGTAAGTATTCATTAGTAGATGAATGGATAAAAATGTGATAGATAGATGATAGATACATAGATAGATGATAGATACATAGATAGATAGATAGATAGATAGATAGATAGATACAATAAAATATTACTCAGCCATTATAAGCAGGAAATTCTGCCATTTGAGACAACATGGATAAACCTAGAGGGTATTATGCTAAGTGAAGTAAGTCAGACTGAGAAAGTGATATAGAATGTTATCTCATTTATATGGGGACCCAAAAATAAAAACCAAAAAACAAAAAACCCCAGTTCTTAGAAACAGAGTAGAATGGTGACAGCCAGGGGCTGGGGGTGGGGAAAAAATGGGTTGATATGGGTCAAAGGATACAAACTTCTAGTTATAAGAGGGATAAGTTCCATGGATGTCATGTACAGCAAGGTGACCTTAGTTAACAATACTGTGTTGCATGCGTGTAAGCTGCTAAGAGAGTAGATCTTAAATGTTCTCACCACAAAAAAGGCTAATTAAGTGAGGTGATGAATGGGTTAATTAACCTTATTGTGGTGATTATTTTCAATACATTTGTGTA
>NW_017731492.1:0-1950 GCF_001890085.2 Hipposideros armiger | reverse complement strand
TCTTCCAAAATGTAACTGTTCCCTTGTCTTTATCATGCCATGCAAGTTTATACACCATTACTAAATAGGCTGGACCTAAATGATATCACGATAGGTGCATCATTCTCTACCTTACTGTGTTGCATCAACAATATGATTTTGAAATTTACACATGTTGATGTATGTGCTTGTGTAGTTATTTATTTTCATCGTGGAGTATCACATTGTATTTATTTTCCACTGTACTTTTTATTCTCCTACTGATGGATATTTTACTTCTGTACAAACAACATTGCAATGGTCATTAATACAATTTTTCCTTACTCAAATACAGGAGAGTTTCTCTAGTTAAGCTGCAGGTTGTAGAACACACACATCTTGAACTTCATTTGGTTTTACTAAGTTCTAGCCCACTGGCAATGTTTGAGCATTTCCATCGCCTCTCTAGCTTGTTTCCATTGCCATATATTTAGTATTACTTTGTCTTATCAATTTTACCAAAATTAAATATGTTGAATAATGACTAATTGAATGCCTAATTTTAATCTTTATTTCATTGATTAACAGTGAAGTTAAACATCTTTTTAAAGTTTTATTGGCTATTACCACACTTGGCCTGTCCATTAATAACGGCGCGTATTCTTTTCCTCCTTTTCATCTGTCTCATTCATAATTTTTTATGAATTATAGGAATTCTCTATACTAAATCCTTTATATTAATCCTATGCTAATAACATATATTTCAAATATCTCCAAAATTTTTGTATGACAGTTGTTTAATTTTAATATTGTCAAATGTATCGCTTTTTTCTTAATGACTTAAGTTTTGTATCATATTTGAAAGTTCTGATACCTCTACCCTGGAATCATAAAGATATTTTCTTATTTTATTTCACTGTTGTTTTTACATTTAGATTTCTATCCATTTGGAATTTATTTTATTGATTTATGTCATATAGGGATAGATATCCCTTTTAAAAAATATATACATATTTTTAAAATATATAACATTTGCAAAGTAATTTGTTATTTCCACAGTGGTTTGTTTGTTATTTCTGCCATATATGCAACTGGTAGGATCACCTTTACTTGCAAATGCTTCATGAGACCACCAACATCTACAATTTCCCCATCATACACATTCCAGCATTTTTTGTCTCACCACCATTAACTGCCTAAAAGACACATCCCTAGAATGACAGTTAATATCTGGACAACTTAAACCACCTTCAGAACTAGTTCCATCAGGCCAGATATCTCCATTTATCTTATTCTTCACCCAAATTCTTCACTGATAAGGTCACCATACATCATTACTAGACCATAATGTTCATATGAATCTACTTACCCCAGTAAACCCTTTTACTACATATTCTAGAACTTAGAGACTGTCATCAGCAATTGCCTCTAACCATACATTCTTCTTTGAATACTCTTTTCACCCTAATTTCTCTAACTAAAACCTGACTCTTCCCTGAGGAACTTTTCTATTTCCATTGCTTCCTCATCAAGTTTGGCTTTTTTTTGTTTTACAATAATCATCTTCCTGTTGGGCCTGGAGGCAACTGAATCCTCTCCTTGCTCCTCTTTGCTGCCTTAGGACATCTCTTTCCCTTTCTATTCCATTGAAATATATGTTTTTGATATAATATTGACAGATTTAGCAAATAAAAATGTAGGACACACAAATAAACTTGAATTTCAGATAAACAATGAATAAATTTTAGCGTAAGTGTCCTCCCTGCAGCCTTACTCTTGTGTCAACTCCAACAACTCTTCCTGTTGAGAGAGTTATCTGCCTGTTGTTCTGTTTCTTTTCACAGTAAGATGTACACCTAGCTTACTATCTGTCTGCTTACTGTTTTCTTCTCTCATCATTCTTGATGATTTCAAAATTCACATTGATGATTCGTTTCATATCTGGCCTTTAGTTTCTATACCTTGGCTACCACCATACTTCGGCTACCCACT
>NW_017732769.1:243171-244119 GCF_001890085.2 Hipposideros armiger | reverse complement strand
AGGTGAGATTGATTTGCTGGCTGACTGGGTGTGGGGTTTGGCCATGTTCACAGCTTACAGTATGCTATGCAAAAGACTTCCTCTGCAGAGCAGGATTTGCCCCGGTGTGTTCTTGTGTCTGCTGAGACCACCATATTGGTGTGCTGCTTGTAGTGTTAATTGGGTGGTACTTTGTTGCACTCTGAAGGCAGCCTCAGGGTTGATGGTTCTGGGGCTCCTTAAGGGATTCCGGTGCAGGCCCAGGTGAGTCCCTGCCTGTAACCAGACTGAGGCTACCTTAGTTCTGATAAGAGCTACAAAGTGACCAGCAGTTGTTTGCTGCCTGTGCTGGACCTGGAGGTGCATGGAAGAGGCTACACTGCAAGCCAAGGATGGCAACCACCAGTACAAGGCCTGGGGTAGCTCCACAAAAAGCTCAGGGTACCCTGAGATCTGTTGCCACTTGCTGAATGCCTATAAACCTTGGCTGCTGATAGAGCATCCTGTAGTATGCAAGTTGAGTGAGGCCAGAGGTCACAGGATCACCAGGATGGGGCAAGTGGTTTTCGAAAGGTTAGTATAGATTCTGATTTGGCACCAGTGCTGAGCTTAGATCTACTCAGCAAAAAGCTCAGAGCACACTGAGGCCAGCTATTGCTCACCTGGGTCCTACTTACCCCCTAGAGTTGTCACAAAAAAAACTTTGCCATGGGCCAGGGCTGGCTGCTGGTTGTGAAAGTGCCTCTGGTGTTGTATAAGGTGAGGCCAACTATTTGCTGCTGAAAGAGTCTTCTGGGGCGTGTGGGGCAGGGGCTTGTTGCTGGTCACAGAAACTGCTTCTGGTGGTGAGTGAGTTGGGTGGGATAGGGACCCAAGGAGTCACCAGGTTGAGCAAATGGAGTTCATCAGACCAATGCAGATTCAGATTTAACTGTATTGGGGGAGGGCACAATAGGAAAGATAGCACCC
>NW_017732769.1:231222-241131 GCF_001890085.2 Hipposideros armiger | reverse complement strand
GATGTTTAGTAGCATGTTGTTACATGTCCACTTGTTTGTGCTGTCTCTAGTTTCTTCTTGTAATTGATATCAACTTTCATACTATTGTGATTGGAAAAGACACTTGATATGAATTCAGTTTTCTTGAATTTATTGAAACATTTTGTAGCCTAACATGTGATCTGTTCTGGATAATGTTCTGTGTGCACTTAAAAATAATGTGTATTCTGCAGTTTTGGGAAGAAATGTTCTACAAATTTCTATTAAGTGTATCTGATCTAATGTGTTGTTTAAAGCCAATGGTTCTTTGATTTTCTGCCTCAATTATCTATCCATTGATTTAAATGAAGTATTAAAGTCTCCTACTATTATTGTATCACTCTCAATTTCTTTCTTTATGTCTGTTAATATCTACTTAATATATTAAGGTGTGTCTACGTTGGATGCATAAATATTTACAAATGTTATATTTTGTTCTGGAATTGACCCCTTTATCATTATATATTGACTTTATTTGTCTCTTTTTAGAGTCTTTGTTTTAAAATCTATTTTGTTTCATATGAATATTGCTACTCAGGTTTTTTTGTTGTTTGTTCTATTTGCATGGAATACCTTTTTACATTTCTTCACTTTCAGTCCATGTGTATTTTTCTATCTGAAGAGAGTCTCTTGATGGTAGCATAGAGATACCTCTTTTTTTTTAATCCATTCAGCATCCCTATGTCTTTTGATTGGAGCATCAATTCATTTACATTTAAAGCAATTATTTACAGGTATGTATTAAATGAAATTGTGGGGGGTTTTTTGGGTTGTTTTTGTTGTTTTTCTCTGTTCCTTTCTTCTTCTCTTGGTTTCTTTCCTTGTATATGCTGGTTTTCTTTAGTGTTATATAACATTATAACAAAATGTTGTATACTTTTGTAGGTTTTTGGTTTGTGGTTACCATATGGTTCATCTATATCTACCAGGGCTGCCAAACAAAAGCATGCAAGTAGACACCTTAGTCAACGTTGCTCAAGCAGTAGTTTGCCATAATTAGAAGTGTCTGGATGCTGATGGTACCCACTTTGAGTACCTCTTGTAATTTGGAAGTCAAACGTGACTTGTATTCATCTTTTGCTATTGGTGTATATTGAATATTACAATTTTAGTACAGTTTTCCTTTCTTAAAATGTGTATACCTTTTTTTTGACACTCTGTATATCTATATCTATAATCTATATATCTGTAAATATAGATATATAGCAGTCTATTTTAAGCTGCTAAGCATTTTATTTTGAATACATTCTGAAAATGCCACAATTTTACTCTCTCCTCCACACTTTGTTTTTTACATCCTATTTTACATCTTCTTGTTTTGTGTATCCTCTATTTACATATTTGTTTTAACCTTTATACTAGCTTTTGAAGTGGCTGGCCCCCTGCCTTTACTGCCTTCATCTGTGATGTTTTATATATAAAATACATTTTAAGACCATAGTTTTTTTAGTTTAAAATTTTAAAATTTCTGGTTATGGCCCTTTTTCCCCTACTTAAAGAAAATCCTTTAACCTTTCTTGTACAGTAAGTTTAGTGATGCCAGACTCTAGTTTTTGCTCTTTTGGAAAACTGTGTTTCTTGCCTTCAATTCTGATTAATAATCTTGCCATGTAGAATATTCTGGGTTGTTGGTTTTATTCAGCACTTTATATATCCTGCCACTTTCTTCTGGCTTGCAAAATTTCTGCTGAGAAATCAGCTGACATCTTTATGAGGTTTCCCTTGTGTGTGATTGTTGTTTTTCTCTTGTTGCCTTTAAGAGTCTCTTTAGCTTTTGCCATTTTAATTACAATATGTTTTAGTATGTGTCTCCTTGTATTTCCCTTGTTTGGAACTCACCATGCTTCCTAAACCTAGATGTCTGTTTCCTTCCCCACTTTAGGGACGTTTTTAGCCATTATTTCTTCAAGTAAGTTCTTTTTTTCCTTTTCTCTCTCTTTTCTTCTTCTGGGATCTCAATAATGTGAAAGTTACTGTCTTTGATGTTGTCCCAGAAGTCCCTTAAACATCCTAATTTTTAAATTTGTTGTTGTTGGTGGTGTTCTGATTGGGTGATTTCTACTGTTCTGTCTTCCAGATCACTAAATTCATTCTTCTAATCTAATCTGATGTTGATTCCCTCTAGTGATTTTGTTTTGTTTTGTTTTTCATTTTACTTATTGTATTCTTCAGCTCTAGTTTGTTCTTTATTATGTCTCTCTGTTGATGTTTCTCACTGAGTTCCTGCATTCTCTCAAGTTCAGTGAGAAGCCTTAAGATCATCACTTTGAATTCTTTATCAGACAAATTACTTATCTCAATTTCATTAGGGGATTTTATTCCTTTTCTTTTCACTTGTTCTTTCATTTGGAACATATTCTTTTGTCTTCTCATTTTGTCTTACTTTCTGTGTTTGCTTCTAAGTATTAGACAAAACACCTATCTCTTCCAATCTTAAAGTGTAGTGGCTTTGTGTAGGAGCAACCTCTGTGTAGATTATATGTGTTGGGTGGCTTTGACAGGTCAGCAGGAGCTGAAGGTGGTATGTGTGGCACCAGGAACAACCTGGTGCATCAGTGGGCTGGAGCTGCAACAGGCACTACCTGAGGTGGCCAGAGCATGCTGTGGAGACCTTGCAGGTGGACAGAGTGCTTGTACCATGCTCCTATCTGCACTGTCTAGGTGGAGAGGGAATGTAACAATGGTGTTCATCAGCATCTCTGATCCCTGAGAGTTCCCGCACATCCTGGGGTTTCCTGCAGTTCTCCACCTATTAGGCAGGTGTCTTGGGGTCAGTAAATGGAATTTTTTCATGTATAGTCTAGGAGCCCTTTAAATTGCTATTTTATTGCTATACCCCAGAGCAGGTGAGTTTTCCAAGGGCCCCTCAGTGATATTTCTCCCTACTGTAAGTCACACATGGGAATCGGGTCCCCATGATTGCCATGTTACCTTCCCTCCTACCCTTCTCTATTTGGTTCCTCTCTCATTTGTGCAGAAGCTCTTCAATCAGACCCCAGTTTTTCAGGATGAATTGCTCTATATGTAGGTGTATATTCAGTTTGTCCAGAAAAAGGGGTGAGTTCAGGGTCTTCTTTCATGGTGGCCATCTTCACCTTAATCCAATATACTTTAAATAAAATTAAACATGAGTATACATTTATATCTCTTAGTTCAAGTAAACCTGAAAAACTATACCATAAACTTGCTGACTCAAGTCTGTTCTAGCAAAGGCAAATTATTTTTTTGATACCTGAGGCCTGGTGCTGCTGAATTGTATAATCCTATCATTAAGTTCCAATACTATCATTTTCTCTATTTTATTGAATAAACTCAGAAATTAACAAGAATCTTTGTATGTCTAATTATAAACTTTACAGATTTGACTTCAACAAAAGATAATGGTTTAAAGCTAATCATTTCCTTTTTCTTTATGGGTTTTGATTCTGCATGGCTTAAAAAAAATAGTAAATATCTACCCCCCTTCCTAGCTGTTGTATGAAGACTACAACAAAATGTTATTTATCTGATTCTTAGGAAAGTCACAAACAGCAATTGCCTATAGAGTGAGACTGGGAGTGAAATCCATATGCAATGCCTCTGTCAGCAAAGACATAGTAGAACAGGGTTTATAATAAATATTCACATCTGCTGCTTTGGACACTCTAATCCATCCTAAGGATATTTGCTGTGTCAGGCTTTGTTCTAGATGAAGAAGCCCAGTAGTTATAAAGGTTTGCAAATAGGCCATATTTATCATGATTAGCTTTGCTTTTATAACTTTTCTCTGTTTTAGAGATATTATGATAATTTTAAGTATAATTTGTGATTAAATATTTCACTGTGACTTTTATGGTGATATCATTATAGAATTTTCATTATGAAATGGATAATTCTATTTCGACAGTATATCACCTACTTAAAACCTGTCAAAAAGTCATCACTGATAACAATGCTACACTGGAAGTGGAGAACATAATGACTAAAAGCCCAAGGTTTAGATTCAAAGTGTTTGTGATTAAATGCTAACTCCCTCCATACATGGGATATCATCTTAAGCAAGTTTCTTAGCCTTTCCCAACCTCTCTTTATTCACCTTTATAACAGAGTTAATATTTTATTTATCATTAGATTATTGTAAGGATTATATGGAATTATCCATGCTGGGTACTAAATCTAGCATCTTGAAAGAGTTTAATAAATGTGAAATGTTGTTACTGAAATACTTTATGCCTTCTAAGGATGATTAAATAATCCCATGAATAGTACTAATATCATACTTATTTACCTCATCCCATGTACTGTACTTATGCAAACATATTTTACGGCTTTTACTTACCTCCAAATTCCCTTATTGTTTGCCACTGGACTTCTAAAAATAAAAGTATTAGAGCTGGATTGGTGATATGATTTTTCCTTTAAAGAAGTTATTCACTCGAAAATATATGGTATACAATTTATGTGAATACTCTGTGATGCATTCAATTCTCTTATGTAACAAAAATGTAACAGTATTTTGAAATTTAAATTAGAGAACAAAACCGAAGTTATCTTTGAAATGGAGGTATCTTCAGTTCTACTGCAAAGAAATTTGTTGAATTAATATCACAATTTAAAACAATAAGTGTATTATCACAGTGTTAGGTAATGATTCAGCATAATTATAATAAAAAGTTGACATATAATGCAAATTTTAAAATATAAAGTATCCATGTAAAGTAGAAATTATATATATATGTATAACACATGTATATTCTCTCATATGTGTGTGTTTAGAGCTTTGCCATAGATACATGTGAAGCCTATGCTTTTTAAACAATTTTTCACAAATAATTCACTTTAAAAAAGCTGCATTGCTTAGTGCTTTTAATCTCACCTTCTCAAAATTATTTATTAATCCCAAAATATAACAAGACTAGCAAGGCATTTTATGACCTCTGCACATAAAGCAGGTAGAGCATTACGTGTTACTTCCTTATTTAAAATTTCTATAATGTAATCATTGGCATGTCTTAATTTGGGCAGGAATTATTCCCTATACTGACAGGAGTTAGTTCATATTTAATGACTGACATCCAACATAAAATGAGTCTGTTGAATTAAAATTGAAACAAAACTGTATATCCCATTGCTTATAAATTGTGACTGCTTGAGATGAAACTTTGATCTTTCTCTCTCTCTCTCTCTCTCTCTTTTTCTCTCTCAGGTCGAGTATTAGCTCAGGCGAGTGGCAGCGGGATTATTCATTTGCTGGATCTTAAATCAGGACAGATTCACAAACTGATGGGCCATGAAGATGAGGCTCACACGGTCGTGTTTTCTCGTGGTGGAGAAAGTCTGTTTTCTGGAGGCTCTGATGGCACTGTCCAAAAATGGTCTTGATGGTCAGCATATCCCACTGCAGAGGGCATTCCCTTTAAGGCTTGAAAATGCCTCTCATGTAGTCCCAAATCAGTACATATCTGGTTAAATATGCCAGCAGGTAACATTTACAATTTGTTTTAAAACATGCTTTAAACACATATTTTAGTGTTCATACTGTTACCAATAAAAAAAAAACTTTCTGCTCATTTATTTGTGTATGGGTCTTTTTTCTTTCTCATTTCGATAAGATTTTAGAGACAGAGCATCTTTGCTAGGGGTTTGGAGGAAACAGCTTTACAATGACGCCTAATGACAGACTAGATGAATTACAGGAGATTGATTTTGAATCTTAGAGAACACACTGCAGGAGAACCAGGCTACTTTTTAAAAAATCAAATTCAAGCTGCAGGAAGACCTGAAGTTTAATCATGTAGCACAGGGAAAGTGTTTCTTCAACTAAAGGGTCAAAGAGAATCGGGGAGTATACATCTTCACAGATTCTTTGACAAAGGTTATGCTTTATCTATTAATAATAATAGTCAGAGACTGCAGATGACTTAAATCTAAATGCAGGTCTCTTCCGGAACTTTCATCTCCGTAGCCCATCCAAGAATACATTAAGAATAATTACAATGTTGTTGTCTTTTTATTGTGATTTCAATGCAAATAAGTATCTCGCACGTCAAGTGCCTTTCCCCCCCTCCTAATGCATGCATCAGCTGTATTAAGTGCTACTGCTTAGAGAACACTAGCCTGGTCTAGAGAAGCAGCTCCGGATTTCGACCGAGATGGGCTCAGAAGCCAGTTGGCGCTGTCCGTGGTGCTGAGGAATTCCCGGCTGCCGGCAGAATGAGCTCCAAATCAGCAGTCTGCAAACTGCTCTCAGTGATGCAGAAACCCAGCTAAAGTTGCTCCTTTCCTTCGCGTCCACAGTTAGTATTTTCTGGTGTGTTAGAGGGGATTCGAGTAACATATTGTGGATGATGCTGATGTTATTGCCAGCGGAGTGGGCTTTAAGCTTCAGCATGCTGTTGCTGTTTGTGATCCACAGAGCCTAGCCAAATCACCTCTACTGCCGTAGCAAACACTGTGTAAATGAACTCATGTGTGGAGGAGGCGTAATCAGCCGGGAAATTTCATAGAAGGATCGGGGGAAATGCTAAATATAAGTTCAACATGATTCTGCTACTGGGGTCTGGATTTCTACAGGACCAGCTTTCCTTCTTGCTTTGAATTCTGAAGACAGGTCCAAAGCATATTTCTTATGTGTGTCTGCTGTATTTCTCTCTGGAAGGGCGGGAGACTGCTTCTTGACTGTGGTTTGAAATGGGAGGTAGAGAGAATGGATTGCCTTTAATTCAAGCCTGAAAATGTATTCTTTGGATAATTAAAGAGAAACTGCTTTCTTAAAGCATACCTGATCTTTTAGTTCATATTGGTCTATGACCCCCATCACCACCATTAACCTCCAGAGTGATTAGGTAAGTGTATCTTATGACATGAGTTATATTTGTTTTCTCAGAGAAATAGATGCAGTCATTTTAAATTATACGTAGCAATATGGGGAGGGGGGAAAGTTTAGCTGGGAAGTGATCATCTGTTTAGCAATGTCTACTTACTTATTAAAAATCTTCAGATAAACATTTGATTGGATTTCTCTAATGTTGTTTTTTCTCTTAAATAAATAGTGTCTTAAACTGAACTAGAGCAGCTCAATTATTAAGAGGGATTTTAAAAAATAGCCTAAGAACTTTGTTATATTAAAAAGAAAATCTTTTCTCCATGCAGATTTTAAAATGCATTTCATATAAAAAATCATGTTTAATGTTTATATAGAGTGAATATCACACCCCTTTTTTACCTTTAAGTTTACATTTACCATAACCTGACACATTAATGCCTACCTGTGGCTTGCAAAGAGGTAATTTTTGTCTATGTCCTTTTGAAGCAGAATAATATGGGTATTTTATATGGCTTATCTTGCATGTATTGACAGATACCATTGAAATACTACAAGGAATCACAGTAGCCCTTTTTTTCTTCCAAAATAAACTTTCTAAATATGTGAGAGATGTATAAAATGCATGCCTTAATTAGTAAAATATATGTATGATTTTTTTCAGAAGCTTCTGTTGTGTTTGTGGCCTCTATAGTAATTTCAGAGGGAAAAAAAATGCTTTGTCAAAGAGAGCTTCCAGCTTCTCGAGTAGAATTATAGGTTTGCATTTTTTTGTTCTGTCATGACTCATTATTTTTGACATATTTTTTTTAATCTATCTCCTTTATCATTACCTACCCAACAGGAATTCTAATATCAAAGAGCAGTTTTCTCTTGAAGAGAGGGCATAAATATACTACCTTCCATTTTACTATTACTAGAATTTGCATAGCTAACTTAAGAAGCAAATATTAATAGTTCATGAAGTTTCCTAATGCCAAGTTTGTCTTATTTAAGATTATGATCAGTGTATGTTAGACTGGAAAGAGATTGTTTATCATTGGTCTTATTATAACCTGAAAATAAACCAATAAATAATATTGATAAATGATCTCTGAATATGTCCTATAGACAATCTTAGTGATATTGGCATAAAACCAAAAGGATTTAGATAGACAAATGAACTATTTGACATTTTTCCTTAGCTATTACTCCCTAAAGTCACAGTTTCCCCAGAGTTTTTGTGTGAGTTAGTCACTCTAAACATTTAAATAAGAGCCCAGTAGCAACATTCCACATGAGCCCTAATACTAAGTGAAGTTTTCAGGAGTCAATGCCACCAAACTAATAAGGCATATTTTCTGTGAATGGTAACAGCTCATTATTGTTTTAAGAAATTTTAATAGTTTTACACTGGAATTTTTGTGCAAAATGACACTGGCATTTTTGTACAAAATGCAAATATCTTCGGCATGTCAAAAGAGAAGTATGTATTCAAGACTGTATGAATGGTATTTATTATATATTGAAGTATAATTCAAATAGTATTACAAGGATACTAGATTAATGATTCTGTGAAATAAAATTCACAGATACATCTTTCCTGCCCACTAGGAGCTTACTTCCTAAGTAAAATAAAGGTATGGACAATAATACAAATAAATTTATTTTTAGCAAATTATTTTTAATACATGCAGTTCTCTTCTTGTATTTATTATTTTAAATTTCTTTTCTCTTATTCACTGTGAAACAGTTGTGCTATTTTTCTTCTTGCTATGCTTTAAAATCCAGATTTATGTTAACTAAAACAAGTAACCCATATCGAGACCATTGTTCTCCAATGATGAGCATAAACTAGGAAGGCCTTTGTACTGAATCCATTCCAATTATAATTTCTATTCAATTGTTGTTGTTGTTGTTGTTTTCCCCTTTCTCTCTTTTCTCCCCTACTTAGAAGTAGAATTTTTCTCACTAAGCTCTTGAACTTTCATACAGATAATTGTAATGTATATGCATTCTATCACTCAAACTGGAGGTTCCTAGGTGAGATAATTCCATAAAACACAAATTATAATGTATATGTTGTCAAGGACCAACTCTAAAAAGTTCATAATAAAGTGTAGATAGTTGCATGAACTTAGTCTATTTGAGGTCTATCTTCCAAGCAGATCCCAAACAAGCAGGTTAAAAGCATAGGCTTAAATGAATCTGCATTCTCTTTATACATGTCACATTATTCTTTCTAAATATTTATTTTCAGCCTACCCCTCTTGCATTCCCATGGAAGGAGCTGAGTATATTTAATATTGGGAGCACATCCAGAAGCCTTTGAGGAGGGGGATGGCTCTTCATATTCATGAAGCCTGCATACTTCTGTTGGTCATCCCTGGATTGGTCACCCCTGCTGCCATCAGTCATGAAGACTATCCTGCTGATGAAGGTGACCAAATGTCCAGTAATGACAATCTGATCTTTGATGACTATCGAGGCAAAGGGTGTGTGGATGACAGCGGCTTTGTATACAAGTTGGGAGAACGATTTTTCCCAGGGCATTCCAACTGTCCATGTGTCTGTGCTCTGGATGGACCTGTTTGCGACCAGCCAGAATGTCCTAAAATTCACCCAAAGTGTACTAAAGTGGAACACAATGGATGCTGTCCTGAGTGCAAAGAAGTGAAAAACTTTTGTGAATACCATGGGAAAAATTACAAAATCTTGGAGGAATTTAAGGTATGACTCACCATCCATATTAATTGAATAGTAACTTTTCACACCACTTGCCTAGTAAATTAGTACATTGAAATTAAAGTTGGAAAAACATTTTTACATTTCCCTTTAATTTACAACAATATGGTTCCAGCTAGCATAAGTACCACTGTAGTCAACAAATGGCCAGTTGGTTTGTTGATTATTATCTGAAGGGCTTCATGATAACCTTTTCCTTTAGAAGTATTTTGGGCATGCTTAACATTTCTTTTGCCCTTAAACATTTCTTCTGTGTTATTAAAAATATATTTTCTTAGAGAAACAATTTGGTTTGGAGGCTATGTGTCTATTAAGTTAATGTTTAAATTTTGCAAGGTGTGTGTATGTGTGTGTGTGTGTGTGTG
>NW_017732769.1:221016-231027 GCF_001890085.2 Hipposideros armiger | reverse complement strand
AAAAAAAAAAGACTAATTTTTCAGCCTCTGTGGTATTTCTTGGTCTTTCTTTTATGCTTGTATCATATTTTCAAGTAACTTTGAATTCATTTTTATCTCAGAGTCTCTTTTCTCCAATGGCTACTTTTAATTAGGGTTTCCTACAAGCCAGATCTGAGCCCTGAGGGTATAAATTAATATGTCAAATTACCCTCCTTAAATATAATGACAGTTTGTGCTTTGGAGTGTCTGACATACTGATGGCTTGATATAAAAGATTTTCATTTTATCTAACCAAATTCAGTGACAAAATGCCCAGAGCCTGATAGGCAAAAGAATACATAGCTAGTTTTCAGTGAGACTGTTTATATTTGAGAGAGAATGTATAGGTATTTGCACTGACCCAGCTCCTTCTCTGCAAGATTCAAATGGTGAAGGAAGTCAATATGTGGAAAAAAGGTTTTAATTGATCATGATCAGAGTATTCTGTTTCTGGGCATTTCATTGCATTCAGTCCATGCCAAGTTGTGGGTTCAAACCAGCTCTAATTTACACAACTATACCCAATCATTTAACTAGATTCCCAAAGATATGAGGGGAATTTTAAGATAATTATCACTTTCAACTACCTTACACATGTTATTCTAGACTTTTCTCTTTCATGTATTTCAATACTGTGTTGTACAATACTGACAAGAGGCTTGAGAGTCTAATAAAATTATCATTAGTGACATCAAATAATAGTGTAGAGTATAGTACATTTGTTAATGGCTTTATGGTCCCTAAAATATTGGCTACATGTTGACATTAGGTAGTCTTACTTTTAGGATAATGAAAATAGAGGCATATTAACACATGATTTGATTCTAGATATGGTTCTAGAATCATGTCACTCTTTTAATATGCATATTGATCTAGAGTAGAATGCAAAAAGTCATTGTAGGATAGCCTAGCCCAAGCAAAGAAAGTATATCAGATAAAATTTCTGAGATTTATATAATTTGGTAATCAATATTTAATAAAGGATAAAAGATATTGACAGATTATTTGAAGTTGGTCAACTCACCACTAAAAATGCTATAGTTTTAGCTCTATTTGTTATATTTTATTTTATTACAAAAGGAAAAACTATTTAGCATGTCAAACAATAAATATATAAAGATAAAGTTAATTACTTCACTTTAATTGTATGTCCCTGCTGTAGTCATTATATAACCCATTGATATGCTCAGCATTTCCACCTGACTCCCTATGCCCTGAGATTTTTTAATGTGATTTTTTTCTTAATGCCACTTTTTTACAACACTTTAGAGTTATAAGAGATTTGGTGATTATCTAGGGCGAATTCTTAAGAATGAGGAACTGAGATCAAGAAAGTTTACTCTCCAAAATCATCAAGTGATTTAACCTATTTCTAAACACTGCTATTCTAGCAATAAAAAGTTTACATAACCTCTCAAAGCACTTTGGCTCAAGAGCCGGGTAGACCTGGATTCAAATCCCAGATTCATCACTTGGAAGTAAGGCTTTGGAAAGAGTCCTTAATCTTTTTGAGTCAGAGTGGCTTTGACTAGAAAATGACCATCATTATAATTACTTCTCTTGGGGGAAGATATTGGAAAGATTTAATGAGATAATTTTTGTGACGTTAACAGCCTTGTGGTGACTGGTACTCATAGATATTGAATAAATGGTTGTTCCCCTTCTAAGCTCTTATGTCCAGAGATTTACTCTAAGTTCTAAATTCCTCTATGTCTTCACCTACATTTTATAAAGGAAGCCCAACTTTAAAAGTCATTCAACTGAAAAAATCCCAATACCTTTTTTAAATGTTCTACTTATCTATGTGTAGTATCTATACCTAAATAAATATCAGCCATAATCTATCTTCTTCATTATCTTTTAATTCAGCTTGCAAGAGACATGTAACTAATTTTTGAAGATGTATGGAACTTTCACATAATAACCTTGACATATTATTTAGGAGGTTATATTATGAGATATGTTTACATATCATATATTCATCCAACAAGCATTTATTGGACTGTTTAGGATACAGGATACTATAGATGTACTTACATTGGGAAGTGAGATCTCTTGAAGGCAAAATCTCCAAGCACAAGAAAAGCACACACAATATAGAGAGAAAAGGGTGGGGTTGGGGGAGAGGAAGCAGTCTAAGATAAAGTAGATGATTGTGAAGCTGAACACAAAGGAACTGTGTTGTTAAAAGCTTGTCAACATGGTATGAGTTTGGTCAACAAACTTTGTTTTTCTTCATGATGGTCAAAGTTGGGCCTATTCTTAAAGAAGTAATTAAAATTGATCTGGGGAGATTAAAATTCCAAAGAGGAGACTGCTTGAGCAAAATCAGAGATTGAGGTGAATGAAATCTGCAAAGCAAGGGGAGAGATGAGAATAACAAGAAGCTAGATCTTATGAAAATGCAATTACAAGGAGAGAAGTAAAGTTGTATCTGTATTTTGGACAGTGGAGAAAGGAACTTGAATACTGGGCCAAAATATTTATAGATTCAGTCTGAAGAATAAAGGAATAAAACCTAAAGAATAAAATGCATGTTGTTGTGCATAGAGATGACCTAGTTAAATGTGTTTTTTAAACAAGATCACCTTGTAGTCAAGTATAGAATTGACTAAAAGGTGAAAAGAAATTAGTGGCAGGGGAGATGGGGTTGCTGCAGAAAACAAAGAATGAGATGACCAGTATGCACAAGAACAAAAACATTCAGGACAGTATTTAGGATCAAAATCTCAATTCCCTGGTATAGTCTAGGTTTTACTCATCAACCTCTCCAGGGATCTCTGAATCTCAGTAACTCTCTTCCCTATGTGCTGGTAGATGCTGTCCCACAGTTTTCCATCATTGCACACCTGTGTATATCCTACTCAATGACTTCAAAACTCCATTTAAATGCCATTTCCTCTGTAAAGCCCTCTCTGATTGTCCTACCGCTGCATCTGAGCTGGGCCTGGCTCCTCCCCTGTATGTTCTCACAGAATGTTGTGCACCCCATTACACAGAACAGTAATCATAGCTAGGACCTGTTAACACCTCTATGTGCATTAAAATTCATTTCATTTCATAATAACAGTAAGAGGATTATACTTTTATTAGCACTGTTTTACAGATAAGAAAACTGAAGCGTCAAAGTGTAATAGATTGCCCAACATTACACAGCTCTAAAGCATTAAGACCTGGTATTCAGATCCAGGCAGCCCGGCTGCAGAATCTAAGCTCTTCACCACCCCTGCTGCCTTTATCACAATGCAATGATATAATTTGACACCACCTGTCTCTCCCACTAGACAGGGAACCCTTTGAGCCAATGGACAGTGTTTTTTTGTGTGTTTTTTTTCTTTTCTCCTCTGTTTCCAACCCTAGCACTCCTACATGAGCCAAATAACAGGCATTCAGTACATTTTTGGTAAGTGACCTAATGGGTCAATTATAACTGAACCCATAAAGTAAAGAGGTAAATTAGAGTTTCTTTAAAATGCTTTCATTTCTTCCTGTTTATATGTTGATCTCTTCATTTTAATTAGTTAAAGGAGCACTCAAAGTTCAGATAAAAAAAGAGAGTTCTTTGGGCCCCTGAAGATGACACACATTGTTCATGAAGCACCTATTTCCGTCCTGCTACTTTCTACTTCATCTTCCTACCTGAGTTTATAACTCTCACTCAGCTAGAATTAGCTTTTGTGTATGGTTTTTCTTTTAAACTCTGGACAGATTTAGTTTTAAGTCAGACACTGAAGGTTATGCTACATGCAGCTAAAAGAAATAGTCCAGTTTTTGCATAGCTTGTTTTATTTTAAAGTGATTTTCTGCAGTCAACTCCCAGCATCCCTAATTGAGGATTTGGATTTGCCCAAGGTCTGCCTTTCTCTGCAGACATTGACCTTTGTCCTCACCAAGGTTCCTCTTGGATTCTGTCTCCACCCCAGTGTTATAATGACCTCCCCCAGCAAGTGTTTTAGTTGTGGTGCCTCACTCTACACAGTTGCAAAACATATGTCCCTATTTCAGTCTTTTCTGATCACCAAATTCAAATGTAAATTAATCCACGTGTGTCACCTGGTAGGAAGAAGAAAGTTATTTATAAAGGTTAGGGTTTTTTTCTTGCTTTTGTTTTCAAAATAACTGATGCAAGCTTTGAAAATGGATCTCTCTCTACTCTTTTTGAAAACTCTAAGTTTTCCAGTGTTCTGGCAATAATGTATTAAGATAAAGGTCACTGTCTAGTAGTTCTCTCATCTTTTATGTGTACCCAGGCAAAATAGCACTGGACCTACTTTTGAAAAAATAAGGAGTATAAATAATAAATTACAATAGCATTTTCTACAAAAAAAAGTTGATTGGAAATGTAGACCCTGTCAGCTTCTACTCTATGCTTAACTAATTTATGCTGAGTTTCCCAAAGGGTAAAATGATTTCTTATTTTGCTCAGTAATTCTATAACTCACTCGGCTAGAATTAGCTTTTGTGTATTTTTTTTTTTTGAGATTTAATTGGGGAATTGGCGGAGGGGAAGAGCATTGGGGAATTGGGGAAGGGAAACAGACAAGTTGCTGTTCTTTTGTTCTTCAGTCTAGTTGTGGAGGACATCACTTCACTGGCCCATGTTAGTATTATCATTGCGTTCTTCCCAAGTGAGGCAGTCACTCACCAGCCGTTGGATGACTGCTCATGGCGGCTCATGGCAGCTCACGAAAGCTCACGCCAGCTGCCAGCCAGCCCCACTGCAGCCTACGCCATCGCTGTCAACTCACGGCAGCCCAGCTCCAGGTCGAGCTGTTGTTCACCATCTTAGCTGTAGAGGGCGCAGCATCACTGGCCCTCATGTGGGATCTGAACTGGGGTCCTGCTGCTCAGAGCTGCTGTCCCAAGCCAACTCTCAACCAACGCACCACTCAGCAGGCCTTATTATTATTATTATTTTTTATACTCTAAAACTTGGATGGATTTAGTTTTTGGTCAGACACTGAGGATTGTACTACATGCAGCTAAAAGAGATAGTCCAGCTTTTGCATAGCATGTCTTATTTGAAAGTAATTTTCTGCAGTCAACACCTAGCATCCCTAATTCAGGATGTGGACTTGCTCAAAATCTGCCTTTCGCTGCAGGCTTGGCTTTAGTCCTTTTCCCATTGTGGGCCAAAGACAGCAGATCAGGTTTCTGATTTTTATTTTTAAAAGGTTCAGTGTGATTATTTTCTCAGGCCGTACCTTTGTGTATATATTACTGTTTTAAAAAAAGTAAACATGTTTTCATGCTGTGGTGACCTGTCTAGATTTTGCCCTGAATTTTGTATTTAATATTGAAATCTTGAAGAAAAAAGCAAAGAGAACAGAAAGTTAATCAACTGGAGCATTTTGCCAAATCATCACACCCATAAAAATGCCAATGCCAAGGTTTAGCAGTGACTTGTTCTTCAATGAGTACATTCGCAGAAAGGCAGGTTTTCCAGCTTTCTCATCAATCTATGCCCCATTATTAAAGTCTAGTGCTGTAACATTAAACTCATAGTACTGTTGGGTAGGAAGGATTTTTGCATTTAGGTTTGGGAAATTTGTTTGATGTCATTTTTTTTTTTTTTAATATGGGAAAAGAATGGAAGGCAACATGTTCTAGGGGCTGAGGACCAAATATATGAAAGAACAGGAAAAACTGGAGACTGTAAAGAAATCTCAATTAAGGGGCTAATAGTTAACACCTTGCAGAAACACATCTCACTGCACCCCACCCACCTACCTGCCCTTGCACCAGTTTTTGTGACAGGCACAGAAACTAAGGTGTTTGCACTGGGCCAAGGGCAGAGTGCATCCTTCCAGGGGTGTGAAGTTTGTATTTTAATAACAAAGAAATGGGTGAATTTTGAGCATATGGGTGGGATTTTTCAATATATATATATTTTTCAAGAGGGGATTTACAAATTCTGGGCAAATGGTTAACGGAGGTGCCAGGGGCATTTGTAAGATTCCATCTAAAGAAAGTCCTGGAACACATCATAATGTCATACAATAAAGACAACTTAGGATCTTTGTTGAGAGGATGAGAAGGCTAATTCCACAGTTGTTGACTCTGCAAAATAAAGTTTCTGTTTTGCAGGGCATGATGTGGTTTTAATATTAAAATGGCCTTTGAGTGAATTGAGGAATGGCTTCTCCTTTCAGGTTGATATGAAATAACACAGGTTAAGAAATCTCAATCAGTAATGACTTGCTCACCTGAGGTTCAGCCCCAGCATGCTGAATGGTCTCAAAGTGAATATTCTCAGCAGGGAATCCCCATCTGTGTAAATAACTAGGGAATCACAATTTAATATGTATAATCTAAGACCAATTTCAGAGATTAGGTGTCAATTTTGTTAAAACTGAAATTTATGGGCCGGCCAAGTGGCGCGTTGGTTAAGAGCTGGCTTGGGACACTAGAGGGTCCTGGTTTGGATCCCACATGGGGGCCAGTGATACTGCCCTCTACAGCTAAGATGCTGAACAACAGCTCAACCTGGAGCTGGGCTGCTGTGAGTCTCCTGCAACAGTGTAGGCTGCAGCCCCTGCTGCAGTTGTTGATATGGGCTACTGTGAGTAGCCAGCAGCCAGCGTGAGCGGCCGTCCAGAAGCCGGCGACTGATCTGCCTCACCCAGGAAGAGCGCAATGATGGCGCTAACTTGGGCCAGTGAAGCAACGTCCTCCACAACTAGACTGAAGAACAAAAAAACGACAGCAACTTGTCTGTTCCCCTTCCCCCAATTCCCCAGCACTGTTCCCATCCCCCAATTCTCCAATAAAAATCTTTAAAAAAACAAAACACTGAAATTTATAAAGTTCCTCATATCCTTTCCCATTTTTATATTGTGCTCACTTGGCATTTTTTAATTCTATAAATCTACACTAAATCTAAGAAACAGATCAGATGTTTATAATAATTTATTCTTTCAAAATCTCCAGAAATCATCGGGAATAATTTTCTTCATTTAACACTTTTTAAAATGAGGGAGGAAGAATAAATGGCTTCCATGTTAACCCTGAAAGAGGGGAAATAGCCTGTGTCCAGTCAGAAAAATTCTCTAGCTTTAAATTTTAAGAGAACTGATGGTCAACTAGCCCTTTGGTTAGTTGTATGTAGAAATAGTTTTTCATTCTCACCACCCGATATTTATTGCTGTCCTTCATATTGCAAGATGCCGCTGCTAATGGTGATAACTGTGTGATAAGAATGACTACAAAGATTTGTGACTGGGCTTCTGTGCCCTGTGCTCCTGGGGCAATTGTTGTTTGATTTGCAGCCACATCTGTGATTTGTAGAGCTTGTCACTGTTAGTGACTACCTCAGACTTGAGTTCAGCCACCAGCCACTTCCTGAGTCTCCAATGGTAGAAGGAGGTGAGATTGAAAAGGGAGTGACCTGGTCGTCTCCCTATCAAACTTTAACTCCAGTTGTATAAGGTATTGGATATTTTAGAAATTTGCTTATTTTTAATTTTGGCCTTACTCTCCAAAATGCATGATTGATTAATGGTCTGATATTAACTGGTGTATTTTTTTTCTATTTCCTATACATTATTTCATAAATCAGGTCTAAATATTTGGCACATATTTTGTAGAATAATCTATATCATCTTAATTGAAATTGCTCTATCTGTGTCTTGAAGCATGTGCACGTGTGTGTGTGTGTGTGTGTGTGTGTGTGTGTGTGTGTGTGTTTATGTTTAACTTGAGGAAGCAGGTCTGTTCTTACTTTAGAAAATCTTACTTTAAAATTATGTGAATCTTGTTCCAACTTCTCCTTATTCGCCATGACAATATTGTTTTTTATTTTCCTACAGCTTGATTTATGCATCAGACACTGTTTTATGAAGGCCAGCACAGGAAAAACTTATTGGTTTATTTTTTAGTTATACTTTGACAAGGTTTTGAGAAAGAGCTCAAAACAACCAATTTGAAGTGATCAGTAGTTTTGCTTACCCAGGTGATCTTTCTCAAACAATAGCCATTATTAATTAGAAACTGGCTTATTTCAGAGTCTGTACTTTGAACTTTTATGATCACTACTGATTAACATCAGTAATTTCAGTCCAACACACCTCCATTGTTGATTTCCTTGCCTCTAGCCTGCATATATAGCACATCACAATAAAGCCATCTTTGCAAGGACTTATTGATACAATGGAAAGAGTGGATAAAGTACTAAAGTAACAAGAAAAATCATTTATATCCTGAAAAAGTTTTCAGAGGCTATTTGTAGCTGTAAAAAGTTGTCTAAAGTGGATAAAAGTCCATTGAACACAACTCTTAATTTTTTTCCTATTATATCATGTGACCATGAACAAAATTCAAGTAATTTTAATCTTTCTATCTATAGGATGAATACTATTATAAATCATATATGTCTTCTGAAGAATAGATAGTATTGGGAAATTGAAAATTATAGTATTACATATTAATTTATAACTAAATTCCAACTGTTTAAGATTGTTTGAATTAAATATTATTTGGATAGGATTTTGCAATCACTTTGTTTTAATACTGACCTTAAACTACCAGTGTTACTTCTTGGCATGGAATTGGGTTTCTGGTACCTGAATTTATACAAATGCTTCTATTTATAAAAGACAAGCATTATGGTCCGTTTTTTATAGTCTAGGTCCTACCTTCTTTTAAGAGCTGACCATAGAATTTTAGATCTAAAAAAGAACTTAGAAATAATTTTGTCTAACTCCCTTATTTTACAGATGATAAAACAAGGCCAGCAAAAACGTAGTGAAAACACCACAACAAAATAGCTCATTATTTGCAAAGGCAATATTAATACACTCTTCTCCTGTGGTCTTTTTTTGTACATTTTACTACCTTCAGGTATAACAAGAAAATGCTGCTCATTTGCATCTTTCTTTCCAATAAATATGTTTAATGTGAAGATTTATTTCAGCCAATTGTCTATAGAAATGTGATATTAGGACCTATCACCATGACAACACAGAGTTACAAGTACACAAGAACAATAAAATATTGGCATATCTAAAATCAGTCTGACACAGATATGCTCCTTTTGCAAATTGCACTCTAAGTTTGCAAAGACTCTGATAAAAAGGAGATCCTTTGTCTAAAAATGAGCAAATCTGTAATTAAACCACAGAATATAGGCCAAAATAAAATAAAAATAGATGAAACACTGCCAATTTATTTTCACATAGACTATTAAGAAGTACCAAAGGAACAACATTAGTTGTTCTTGCCATACATTTGGTGGTTTTTAGGAACTGAGGACTGTGTTCTTGATTTTTTCACTCTGCAAACCCCAACCTCTTACTACATGGCTGGAACAGAGTATGCAAAATGGATGGGGTGTGCAAAAATCTCTGGTTATATGGCATTAGAACACAGGCATATCCTTAAAATGGCATACGATCAGTGTCATCTAAGGCAGGAACGTTGGAAAACCTCACATTCCTTGATCTCTCCTTTTTTAATTCCAATGAAAATGATTTAAATTTACATTTTTTTCTAAAGTTTCCCAGGTTATTCTAATGATCAGCTATATTTGGGGATCACTGTCATAATGTAACCTTTTGCAAACTGTCTTCTAGGGAACACTGGTACTCCGTGAGATATCTTAGTAAGGATTTCAATTTTTTTTTGTCATGGTAGAGTAACTTTGAGAAATGATGATGCCTTTAACAGCTCTTAGAAATGTGCAGTGCACATTTAGTATACTGATAGTGCTTGAGCATTTTTGAAAGGTTTGTTTCAGAGTCAGTGTGTATAGTTCAACAGATAAGAACTTAAAAGTGTGGTTCAAAACTGGATTTTAGAGTGGGCTCTACCACTTACCGCCAAGTGACTTAGGCACACCTTACCTCTGTATGTCTTATTGTACACATCTCTAAAATAGAGATGATAGCAAAACCTTGGCACACGAGAAGGGATTCATAAAAGCTATCTGACGTTTTTACTATTATTACTACTAAACTGAGTTTAAGCCTATGTTTCACAAATTTATGTATGTAA
>NW_017732769.1:210457-216901 GCF_001890085.2 Hipposideros armiger | reverse complement strand
GTGAACTTTTTTGTACTTGGTAATTAACAGTTTTATATCGGGCATTTCATCAATTGTTTTGCAATATTCTTGAGTTTTACATTAGTATGGAGTAAATGCAAATAAGAATAGATAAACTCTAATAATTCTGTATTCCATTTTAAAAGTACCATCAGTTATTCTTATAAAAAAGCATTAGTTTTAAAAAATTAAGACATATTTATAGATCTAGATTCTCACTATTGTCTTTTAGATTGTCGTTTATTAAGGGCATCTTGCTTTACCTTATATACACTACCATGTATATAATATACATTTCATAAATATACTGGATAAATAATTTTAAAAATTTATATCATCTCTGAATTTAGTTTATTAACTACCTAGTATATCATATCTGTATGGGCAAAGTTATGTGTACTTTTCACCATCACTTGGCTAAAATGTGTGTTTTTAATAAACATGAAGTGTTTTTTGACAGACACCTCAAAATAATATTCCAGAATGTATTATCAAAATACCAACTTCTCTAAAAAAGCCAGAACAGCTACTATTTAACTTGTTACTCAAATGATAACATTATACACATTTGCTGACCAACTGAGGTGGCTATAAAAAATATTTATGCATCTGATTTTTTATTTGCTTCAGCAGTATTAAAATTCTTAAAGAAGTTCCAGCTCTATGTTCATAATTTTGTAAGACTTACAACCTCAGTATTTCAAATATATTCCAATCAATAGGGCAGAACACTGAAGAGGTCATCATATTCCCATTAAACACAGGACACTGTGGAGCATTTTAATCAGTAATGCGATGTTTTTTGTTTTTTTCCAGATGGTTGTGAATTTTGGTTAAAACCCATCAGATCCATTGATTATTAGGTGACACCTGATGCATGCCAATTACTGGCTACAAGCGTGGCAGGGGATGTTAAGTGTTCTTGTACTCTATAATTTAATGTATATTTTAATGAAGTGAACAGTGAGATTCCTGACAGGCATCAGCAACTTTGAAATAGTGTCTTCCAAATTTCTCATACAGTTTGAAAGTAATGAGATTTGTTTCGTAAAGTGATGAAATTTATGCCATAAATTATCTCTAAAAGGAGAGTGCTTCTTAAAGCAGTATATTTTCCTTGGTAGAGATCAGATTTTAAAGAGTTATCTAATGGGAAGTTTTTGGAAAATTAACGAGAGCTATCATATTTTTGATAATTTTTACCAATTATCAACGATAGAGACCACGTGGTATCCAAAGTCTAATATAACTTGGTCAGAAAGAAGGTCATGAGTAGTATGCTAAACCTTGGCACTTAGAATACTCACATATCCTGTCCATTTAGGGGTCTATCTATTACTTTAAACAGTATGCACAGAGGGCTTTCTAGAAATCAAGTATTATTTCTCAGAGTATTCAGCATGTGTTTTGTTGGACTTTGTACCCTAACCTATCATTAAAAAAATGGACTTATTTGAGGTCTTTTCCCTAAAAAGTATTTTACAATATGCTAAAATAATTTTGTTTAATAAGCAGCCATTGAACTTGACAGACATTATAAAATGAGACTAGCTTTTCTCAGACTCTTTAGTAATTTCTCGGCATGTGTCCTTGTCCTAAATCTAGTTATCATGGTATTTCCTAGTGCAATAAAATCTGCAATCATCTGTTACGTAGTCTAGTCAATGGAGTGCTTGAAGATTGACTTACCTTGTGATCCACATGATAGATATTATGAATTTCAAATTACCTTTAGAGAGTGAGTTTATGTTCATTGCCATAATATTGAAACTCAAATAGTTATTTCAAGACTCATAGTCTGAAACCTTTCCCCCTAAAGTGCCCTTGAACACGGATGAATCTGCCCAGATGTATATATAGCTTAATAAATAAGAAAACATAAATGTCACATAAGTGATTATGCATATGTTAAATATTTTTTAATATTATGTGCTAAGTTGTCTTCTTAGCATTCAGAATATAGCAATGAACAATATACTATATAATAAGCTTATAATCTATGGAGAAGGCAGATAAGAATCAATAAATAAATAACTATGAACAAATTCATAAGATAATTTCATGAACTGATTAGAGCTCTGAATGATCAACATTATGGAGAGTGATGATGGAGGATTAGTCAGGGGAGACATCCCTGGAGAGAGAGAATTTGAATTGACATCTAACTGATGAGATTTCAGGAAATTAAAATGGGCCTGTTGCTTTTCTTTTTCTGAGTGATTCTCAATGGTCATTTTAACCATTCACAATTATTCTTTATCTAGAAGCTTCTAAACATGTGTTTTTCAATGTGTTTCTGACATGGTAAATTCTATTCGTTCACAAATCCCCCCACCAAACCAAGTCCTATAAAACTTCATTGCAACCACCTCTGCAATCAGATTATACTTTGAATGAGAGAAATAACCTAAATATTCTCTTAAATATAATCTTGTGCTTCAAATCTTATACTTTAAATTTTTTTTCAGAAAACCCTCACTAAATATGCAAGTGAATAATAATGATAATGATGATGTTATAATATTTCTTGCATATTTTATGTGCTTCACAATAACTCTATGACTGGTAATATTGTTTTTCTCATTTTGTTGAGTAACATACTAAGGCACAAAAAGGTTATGTAATTCTCCCAAGATTCCCAGCTAGTAAGTAAAGCATCTAAGACTAGAACTCAAGTAGCATGGCTATAGAGAACTTGCTTTTAGCCATGATACCACAACCACCCAAACAAAGCCAACCATGTGAAATTTGTTTTCCTATTTTTTTCTAATTTAGAGTTTCTCAACTTGTATGAATATTGTTATAATAAACTCCACTGAATTAAAACAGTAAACTGAACACTGCTNTTAATGTGATCATTTATGGTAATTTATTAATTTTTGTTACATAAAACAATTTAATTGAAA
The DNA here is from genome assembly GCF_001890085.2 of Hipposideros armiger. Classification (NCBI taxonomy): domain Eukaryota; kingdom Metazoa; phylum Chordata; class Mammalia; order Chiroptera; family Hipposideridae; genus Hipposideros; species Hipposideros armiger. Next base: position 213,995 of record NW_017732769.1, on the reverse strand, counting down.
AGTGACTTATTCAGAATCATAATGGCAATGATGCCCGTTATATATAACCAGAAGTTAAGACAGGGTTCTGCACATTATAATCCACTAGCCAAATCTAGCTTACCACCTGTCTAGGTAAATAGTTTTATTGGAAACACTGATGCTTTTCATTTATGTATTGTCCGTGGTGTCTTTTAGGCTACAATACACAGTTGGGTAGTGCTCTGGAGACCATATGACCCAGATGAACCAAAACTATTTTCTGTCTGGCCCTCTGTAGCAAAAGTTTGCCAACCGCTGATCTAGGATCAAATTCTTCTTCCCTTTTACTTGCCTCAAATTGTACTGTCATCAAATCTTTCTAAGCTGCATTCTTGCAGGTTATAAATTATTTGGGTACTGATAGATATCGGACCTGCTTCACTTGTGGGTGATCTCAAGGATCTCTTTTCACATACGTAAATTTTAAAAGGAATGTAGATTTGCCTATTTTAAATGTGTTATATACATACGTAACAGTAAATATCTCTTTGCACACTTGTCTGCAAGGAGTGCAGCTTTGCTTTTTTGCATGGATGCATAATAATTTAATAACTTTCCACTTACAAAGAATTCTCAGATATAATAGACAAGCAAAAATAATCAAATTTCCATTATTTTTATATCTCATGTGCTTTTTGAGATGTGCCAAGTCAAGTATGTATTTTTAGTTTAATGTATTGTAATTATTGCCTATTATACTAAGTGAAAATATATATACTGTCTGTTTACTTAGGTATCGGTCCATTTTTACATTTTTCAATCAACTTACATAATCCATACTTTGAGTTTATTGTGTCCCATTTTACTAACAATCTCTCACATGTGGGGAAGTGGTAAGTCTTGTGGGGATGTACCAAAATATATGACATAAATCTGACACTCCAGGTGTTCCAAGAGACTATCAAAAGAAATAATACAGGTACCACTAATACCAAGTGGCCTGTGATGACTGCTCTAGGACATCATATAAAGAAAGGAGTAATTCAGTCTCAAGGACTGAAGGAAGATATCCTGAAAGTGGGAATTGTAGTGCATTAAAAGTGTTTTAGAAAAAAAAATGGAAAAGGTGTGAAAGTAAATGCAAAGCATTTACAGAGAAAAGTAAATTAACCCAAGTGGCCCGAGAACAGGGTATAAAGGAGACAAAATGTGAGAGAGAAGAGTGAGAAGGGGGCATGGGCCAGCTCACAACGTAAATGCCAGGCTAAAGGGCTTAGGTCAAAGCCTGGACTTAGTAAAGAGTTATCCAAGGGCTTGGGTGACACAATCAGATCTGTGCCTCAGGCAGGACAAGTAGTTGATGATGATTTCATGAAATATTTTGCACCAGTGTTCCCTTATTGAGTTATTTAGTTTTAATTCTCATTTTATAAATGAGAGGGAATGGCTTTTGATATAAACTCTAATATTCTCTCTATTACAGTTGACCAGGTTCTATAAGTTCACTATGGACACTATGCAGGACAAGTGGTAGAGATGCCTAGTTTTCATTCGAGCATATGCATGTCCTGTATTCTTGAATATGTGTTCAATGATAACTCAAATATATAATGTTAAGTCCTGTATCTTTCTGATGGAAATGTAGCACATTGCTAACATGAGGAAAGTTCTATCCCTACTCCATATTTTATAGGACTCAATTTGTTGCATTTTAAAAACTCCCATGGCCATAAGGAAGTATGCATACAAAGAGGCACATTCCCAGTTAAAACAAACAAACCAAAACTGCATTCTGAATGTAGTGCGAATTGTCTAGGAATATTTTTGCAAATTTAGTTTGTTTCTTTTTTTTTTAACTTCGTACATCATAAAGTACAAATTTAAAATAACAACAAAAAACCACAGACCCTGATAATGATTTTTGCAGTCTAAAAATACCATAGTCCATTGTAAAAACTTCCAGTAGTTATCAAATTTAGTCATTTTTCTTTATAGTGAAAAACAGCTATAGCGCTCTGAAACTTATTTTTACTGCATATTATTTTTATTTCCCCTTCCTAAATATGACAGGGAAAAAATTAAAATTGAAATCTAACTTTAATTTTCCCCCAACATTAAAACTAAAATCCTGCTAAAATAGTGAACCTTTGGCTGCTGAGAGTGAGAAAGCTTCATTAGGAAGCAAAAAGACAATCACAGAGAAGTTGCCTTTGTTCATGAGACTCTAGGACATTCACATTGAAACTAGAAGATACTTAAATAAGATGCCAAAACATGTGAGCTTACATTGCCCTGTTTTTGGCAAGAACCTGATTAAAGGTTAAAGTTTCATCTCTGTAAATAAGAATATAACTAAAAGTGTTGTCCAATGTCATTCTTAGTCTAACCATGATCTGAGTGCAAACATTGTTACCTTTTAGAGATGTTTTTCAAAACTCTAAAAGATATATTCTTTACAAATCCAATGTTTCAAATCATTCATAATGAAAATGATATGCTATGATACTACAAATACTTAATGATGAATATAGTACTTCCTTGAGAAATACACAGCCATTGAAAATGTACAAAGGAAAATAAATAAAGAAATGCTGGTCAAGTTGAAAGCTATGATGAAGATGGTAGTCATTGAACCAATGCTACAGTTTGCAAGTTCCTTCATATGGTTTACAAGTTTCGCTTAGTCTAATAAGAAATCAAGTGAGAAAATTAGAGCCCTGTTAATATTATGTTATTATTACCTCATCTTACAAACGAAAAAACCCAAGTTCAGGTGGCCTAAGTAATCTGTCCAAGATGAAACAACCGTGTTTAACAGCACGACTTGAGCTCCCAATGTGCTTATTCCATACAGCAGAATTCCAATGGGCGACAGCACTAACAAATGTTATACTTGGTTTCAAAATTGTGATTGCTCCTGCTGTACCTTGTGCAGAAATACCCACTGAAGTTGAAAGATTTATCAAGAAATTACTCGGTCAAGGTTTTTTAAATTGAAATATGCTTTCGTATTATTGCCTACAAGCCATCTCAATATATTTTTATGGAATGAGGCGAGCTATGAATGAAGCATCAAATAATGAAGTATAAAATTCATTAGGAAATTGCTGTTCGGACTTAGAATTGGAAATTAATATATTTTAATATTAGCAGTTATAAAGCATTTATTTTATTAATTTTAATTACTTCCCCTTTATAACGTGTAAAAAAATGTTACCAGCAAATGAAAAATGAAGAAAAGATTTCAACTTTTAGAAAATATTTGCTCAGAGAAATACTGAGACAGGGGCAAAGAGTAATAGTATGATTGGCCCTTCCAATACAAATGGATTTGGTTGCACCAGGCTTCTAACTCCTATATCCCAGACACTGAAAAACCCTGAATTCAGTGTCACCCTGTAAGGCTAGCAGGCTAAGGTATGGCCCTCTATCTTTTCGATATCACTTCCTTTTCATGTGTCCCATAAAATAGGACTGGTGTATTTGTCTCTTACATAATTATTTCAGGTTGTAGAATTCTAATGGTGATTTATTCTCCCCTACCCATGCATGGCCTCGTTTTAATGCTATTATAGAT
>NW_017732769.1:169877-206457 GCF_001890085.2 Hipposideros armiger | reverse complement strand
ATATATATATATATATCAGGAAACCCCTTTGAAATTTGGGAACAACTGGGACATTTAGATTTGCCTTGCAAATGTATTCAGTGATAGCAGGAACTACAGATAAAATGCACAGTTTCTGCTTAAACAAGAGCCCACATTAGATATTCAAAACATTAAGCTTGAGGTGTACAGGTTCATAACAGACATACACTCAGGTCATCTAATACACACATTAACTAATAAATTTTACCTTTAACCCTAATTTCAATTAAAATTTACGTAAAGGTATATATAGTGAATGTTCATTCATTTTCCAAAGCTTTCATAGAAATAAAATGTTCTGTGAGATTTCTTAGAAAAAGATTTTCCTGGTATAAAATTGTAGGATGGTGTCATTTAATCATCTTACTTACCAAATCTCTAGCTGACTAAAGCCATGCACTAGACATAATTTCACATGTTCCTTTAAAAAAGCTAGTAAGGATAATTTTTTTTTCCAAGTACCTGTCTCTGTGTCCTCTGTTCCTCTAAGGGTAGCTTTATTGTTTAATCTTTGGTTTTACGGGGACATTTTCAGATTTAATCTATAGTTTTCATGTTGAAGAGCCTGATAAAAGGGAATCTGTAACCAGCTCAGTGCTTAAGATGTAAAGATTTATTCAAAGCACCAAACCTTTCAGAGTTTTACGCTGTAAAGCGGGAAGGGTTTTTAAAGTCTGAACTTAATGTCAAAGTAGCACACGGCTCGCAGCTAAGAAACTTCTTGCTGTCTAAGCAACAATGTCTTTTCAGAAGTGCAGGGGGAAAGCAGGGGCAGGGATGGAAGTCAAGCTGGGCAAGAAAACAACAATGGGTCCGAACGAACGGGTGAGTTTATGAAAGGAAAGAGGCGTGGCAAGCGGACCAAGGGACGTTAGCGGGAAGCCAATGGGTTAAATTTGATGGACAGTTGAGGGGGAGGAGAGGTGCGTATGGAGCAGATGAGAAGAAATGCGCTAAAACAGGGACGTTATATAGGGGGGAAAATGAATGAAAATAAAAGAAGAAATAACATGTTTCAGACAAAAGATTCTGGAGCAGGAGGGGACAGAGTGTGGCATATGAATAAAGCCAGGCTCAGGAAGGATTAGAAGCTGCTGATGGCTACAGTGACATTTTTATTTTTCTAATTTATGTTTCTCATTATTCAAAATCCCTTAAAAATCAGGCACACTTTTATCAGGAAGCCTTGTAGCCAAAGCTCTTACTAAGAGTATTTCTCAGGATTCTAGTGCATGCACACCCAGCCTTCTCTGACTTCAGACAAATGCCCTTGGGTCTCTACTGGACCCATATCCCTTAGTGCTTCTCCCAGATACCAGTGAGTGTAGCCCCAGGCTCCAAGGCTTGAAGATGCCAAGCCCCAAGAACACGAGCCTTGTGGCAACCTGACTTCAGCCTACTCCAATTTTCTACTCACATTTACAGAAGGTTAACAAGCTCTGCAGTTCCATAATGATCTTTGTATGCACTAACTACCCTAGTTACTGGCATTGTCTTCTTTAGCAAAAAGTTTCCTCTATAAATTAATTATTGAGTTGCTAATGGTTATTTCTGGAGACCTGGTATGCATGTGGAAATGTACAAAGCTTTGAAAAGTGAACTACTCAGATGTGAGTGCAGAGAATACAATTTTCGCTATCACTTGGCAGTACAATATAGCGGTTAGGCTGCCAGGAACCAAGTCCTGCCTCTACCCCTTACTGCCTATAGCACCAGGAAAGCTACCGAACCTCTCTCAGCCTATTTCCTCATCTGTGAGATGGAGATCATAAACAATCTTCCTGCACAGGGTTTCTATGAGAAATAAGTAAGCTGACATAGGTAAATTGCTTAGCATGATACCAAGTAATTAATAATGTTCAAAAACATTTGACTTAGAATGGCATTCTTCATAGGTCTGTGTTGGGAATCTAATAGTCCAACACTAAGGTCTTTCTCAAAGACCATAGTTATTTAGAGTTAAACATTTTGCATTGGAAAATTTAGGAGGCCTTTGGGAGTTTTAATGCCAGAATCAGTTCACTAGAGTCGCAGCAGATTAGCCCCTCGTTCAGCAAGAAGGAAGCCAATGAGAACAAAAAATTTACAACTGTGGAAGAACAGAATGTGGAAGCAATGATATTCGTGGATCTCCTTTTTCTCAAATTAGCAATAAGTGTAGGTCAAGTCCTAGCTGTACTTGAGAAGGCTGTGCGAAACTAATTCTTTGCAGTTAACCAAGGGCAGGGGGACACCTTCTGACAATTTGACTTGGGGATTTAAGATACCTTAATGGAGCAATATGGCGGCAAGAATGTCCATCTCTCACACTGCTTCCTTATGAAATGTTTCCTCCATCAAGTAATGTGCTACAGTATCAAATTTTTTCCTTCATTTACTGAGATTATTCAGTAGAGGAGCTTCAAGAAAATCCCAGTGCTTGGGATGATCCATTAGATTCTTCTGAAACGCTTCCCACAACTCCCCACATGACAAAGGGTTTAACTGTACCCTTCAACAAACTAATTGATGCTGAAAAATAGCAACACTTTCCCCACAGATTCTAATTCTCTTGTTCCTGCTGAATTTTAAAGTAAAATAATTAATTGAAAGCTAGATTACCATTCTTCAAGCAGAAAGCAAAGATAAAATTAATTAAAGAAATAATTAGTTGAAAGGTTTCTTACCCCCACAGACTACCTGAATCCAGGAGCACTGATATTACCCAAATTGTCAGGTTTAAGAAGAAACAAGAGCCGACATGGATTATAGACAGTAACCACTGAGACAAAGGCAGAGGGTTTTAATGAACATAACCTGAAAGTGGGGAGCTGTGGCATAGGTTGGAGGCAGAATTTTCTAGGAACAAATGGCTTGATTTGAGAAGTACAGACCCGCATAACTTCTGAGACCTCCAAGTTGTCATTCCAGAATTCTAAACTTCTGTTGCATGAGAAAGGACAGCTAGAACTTGTAAAAAATGAGAAAGTCACAGAGTGGCCACTACTTTAGATTATGTGTGGTACAATTAGTTTCTAGAAAGGAAATAGAAAATCCCAAACTCACTCTTGGTCGGTAAGTACTCTAAAGACAAAAATTGTTTTTTGATTTTTTTACACTTTTTCCTCTAAATTAACCACTTCTCAATTATATTTTTAGACTCTTTGTCTCCTAAATAGTGGCTTTTTAAGTCAATTGATTTTAGTTCATTCACAGAAGCAAGCAGGCAAGATGCAATGTATTCACTCAATTTTCCGAGAAGCAGTACCTGGATGTTTGGATCCCAAATACAATCTCCTCTAAAATTTGCATTGGAAAAACAGTGCTGTTTAGAATCCAGGTTAGCTCGAAAAAAGAGTTCACACAAAGGGTTAGGATGTCCATTTACCATTTTCTTGTTTCTCAGTAATTTTCTTAGGAAGAAAAATTATAAATGGCAAAAACTTATTTTACATGTTCCAGTATCATTCCTCTTTACCAGAGAAAGGCAGAGCAGTCAGCACATGTAGCAACCAAACCAGGAGGCGACATATTAGTTGTCCAAACACATCTTTGGGAAGTAGGAACAGAGACAGGAAAAGTCACACATGAGCTCCCAGTTGCTCATGGCAACCTGATTTGCATGTGGCAGCCCACCTTGGCTTGGATATCCAGGTGGTCTTCAGTTGGGGAAGAACGCTCATATACATGGTGAATGGAGTTAATATAATACAGTAAAGCCAATATAAACACTAATGTTTTGTCTTCTGACAGCATATGAATGTGCAAGCATTAAGTTATAGGAGAAAAGGGGCTAATTTTAGATTTGTTCCTAGCCCTCTCCATGTGAATGGTGCCGCTGTGAGCCCAGCAATGAAGTTCACTGTGTTGTAGCAGACTGCGCAGTTCCTGAGTGTGTCAACCCAGTCTATGAACCAGAACAATGTTGTCCTGTCTGCAAAAATGGTAAGACCGTACTGCATTAGCTTTCACAAAAAGGGTTCAGTGCAAAATACAGATATTTCCCCACCACTCACCATTCAATGCAAGAGCCCTCTAAGATCCGCCTGTGGTTTTTTTTTAGCATGGGCATGGCCAATTTATATTTTTATCCCACCTGAAAGTGAAACTCAACCAGCAATGGGGGAATCCTGCATCTTCCTATCTGGGGAATGAAAGCTTTTATAAGCTGACTTGGTTGGGATGCCTATTATTCATTGTTGACTTATAAGGAGGATATTGGAAAGAACACAGTACCATCTTTTCGTAGTGACTGAATTTCTGTCTCGTGGAGGCAATCCAGCAATTTATTCCATTTCCTAGTGCATAACCCAAGAGAACGAGGAGGATAAATGCCAGGTATTTTGCTGTGGGCATAGATAAGACTTTAGGTTTAAAGTTATCAAATAAGTACAAAATTCAATTATTAATGCACTTAAGTTGAAGTATGAAAAGACTAGAAAGTTTAGGGCTTTTATTCTAAAATTTTATTACAGTGGAATCTTGCTCTCATAGTAATTGCTATAGAGGGGAATTCGGTTTATAAGATTTTGGGTTTCTTTTTGGCCCTCATGGAATGGAGAGGTTGAAATGGTCATATTATGCTAATCATCCAAGATCAAAGTGATGCTGCAGAGACGACAGTGTAATGTCATAAAGCCAGAACAGCATATAAGCAAAGCCAATACCATACTCTTCCTACGGGTCATATACTAACAAGAAATAAATTTCCTCTAGGTACCACTCCACAAATGCCCCCTCTTTGCATTAAAATCTGCTTGAAAAAATGGTTCTAACTTTTAATTAAGCTGAAGTCACTCTAATACTGAGTCCCCTCTGCCCTCTCTTGAATTAACAGTCCCCATCTTCCTCTATTACATGTTGTTCTTTTGTCCTGAATTTGGCATTATGTTAGTTCACCTTCAAATCTTTTACTTTGCAGAATTATAACTAGTAAAGAGAGGTATCAGGTTAGTTAGTTACAGGAAACACAAAAGCAGCTCTGGTTGTTTTTGTAATGATTTTATGTTCTGGTATCTTCCCGAAGGACTTATGAAGAATCCTATGACATTTTTCCAGGCACAGTGTTTACTATTTCTGATCACATAAATCCACTGAGTTGAATATTAAACTGTTCACCTGGCTTCTCCTTTTCTTCTTATCCTTCTCACCCAACTGACCTGTGTCATAGTGACCAACTCTCTGACTTAGAATGTGAAAGAAATATCTTCCTGAAGTTCTAACTTATCTAATATATGCAAAGGTATCAAATTTAAGACTTTCTATTTTAAAAGGATTTTGAAGCAACTGGAGAAGATACAGAGAGAACAATAAGATGATTTAATGGTTGAAAAATAGGACCTAGGAGGGCAGACTGAAGGAGTTAGCATAATTTGTCCTGGAGAAGAGAAGGCTCGAGGGAAAGCTAACTGTCATAAAGTATATGAATGGTTAGTCTAAAGTGGAAGGGGACCTGTTATTTCTCATTTTCTCCAAGGACAGAAGGAAGAAAAAAATCAGCTACCTAATCAATCTTTAAAAATAGGATTGACACGTCTTTGACGGGAGACTTTTTTTTCTAGAAGCAACTGTCTAAATCGGTCCTTGAGGAGCCTCTCTTCCCTAAGTGGCCCTGGTTAGCTTTGTTTCCCATTTAGGGGAAACAAAACTATGCTTACAATTAGAAACTCTTGTCTGAACATAAAATAGTCATAGAATTAAAGAATTCTAGGCCATGTATTTAAAACACAGGTTTTACACATACATCTGCCACATCATCCTGGCTAGCCCACACCAAAGCCTATAATATATCCAGAGCTAATTTCTATGTCAAATGTTAAATCAGCCACTACAAGATAGTCATGCCTAATTTGATGTCACCCAAGATTATCCTATTTCTAGCATGGGCCAGAGTAGGAATTTGTCTTGAAATGAACCCCTCCTTGTAAAAAAAATATAATGAATGGACTTTAATTTCTCAATTAAGTAGTAATCCATTAGTATTCCTGAAGAACATATGTTGATAGAGCAAGATATATTAGCAGAGTTGTCCAAATTTTTGTTCACGGAGCCTTAAAAAATGACTACTTTTGTTTCCTTTTGCCATTTCCAGCCAAACTTCTTTCTTTTTTAAATAAGGAAGTTAACCTGAATTAAAATAAGTAGGAAGACTAACTCTGATTGTACTACAACATTATGACATATCATTGTTTTGTTTTATTTTCATTATCAAATGCCAGTGATTAGTCACTTGTACATAAAAGTAAAGTATAATCATTGCCAAAGATGAGCATATTAAGGACCCCTGGAGAAGCCTTATGCCTTATGACCACCAGTATTACCAGTATTTCATTGGGACAATAGGCTGATCCCAAGTCTTGCTTGTCCTCATTGGAAGCCTAGTCCAGGAAACAGAAACCAGTGACCCATGTGTAGAAAAGCAGCCAGGGGGGGAATCGATGTTTATTATGACAAAATGTAACTAGAACAATTTCTTAAATTTCCAACAAATGATAGGTCTATCTCACTCTGTATGACAAAATTAATTTGCTCATTATAGTATAAACTAATTTTTAAAGTATGATACTATTTTCTTATATTAGAAAGAGACACGGGGACGGGAGGAATCTACGCTATGGATTCAAGGTCGAGGCAATAGATTTTAATTTGTAAACAGTCCTATAATATTTTCTACATTTTCTTAAATCTTCACAAATACTGAAATTTTCAGTTTGCATAAATGCTGATTATCTTGGCTGCCAAATACTTTCTTTGTGCATACTAAGATTGATTGTCCTGCCTTCTTGATTTATAATTTACCAAGAGCAAGAGGCACTAATGATCTAGAAGTCTGAAGCGATAGAATCTACCACTCCTAAACTTAAAACTCAATATTGAGCTAGTCTCAAAACCTTTGTTATCAGAGTATTTAAGAGAAAACAAAACAAGAAAATATATGACATGTGTAGTATTCCAGAAAACAGTAGTGTACCAATGAAAATGTAACAGTTATCTTTAGCTATAAGTATTTTTTAAAAAAATTCAGTGCAAGGTAATCTACTCCCTAGATAAACAATGATAGCCTGTCTTTATTCTAATTTTATTTTAATTTTTCAAAATAAATGTAAAGACACATACTTCTAAATTTTTTCTCCAATGACTACATATATATATATATATATATATATATATATATATATATATATGATTCCTAGTAGTTATCATTGAATGTAGCCAAGTCATAAAATATATTCCATTAAATTAAAGTTAGTTTAGAACCAAGAAAAGACTGTCAATTTACTCTGAATAAAATAGAAACATTTAGGGGATATGTGACTGCCTGGGTAAATACAAAACAGGAGGAGAAAGAAGATAGTAATTTTGTTTTTTTAGGGGGGGTGGAAGATTGAGGGGATTCACATAGGAATTTATTGTTTTTAACAATGTTATTAAGCATTTGCTTCTCCCTCCTCTATACATCCGCAAGCCTGAACAACCCAAATGCCTCCTGAAAGATATGACATTTCCAGACTGTTTTTCTTTTACCAAGATAGTATTACTTTGACCTATCTTTTGGCACCAATCCTTTCCATGTGAATTAATGGATACTCCTTGTGGTTTTATATTTTGTTGTTTTTATAATGTGAAAAAATAGTTTAGTATAGCATCTTCTTAAAGAAAAACATTCTACACTGGAGTGTCATATAAATATTTCAAATATTTGGTAACTGATCATACATTTGACTAGTGAAATATATTATCATTATGGCATCCAGAGGACTAACAGCATTTTTTTTTTTTTTTTTACATTTCATCAGCCAGCATGTCAGTGAGATCTATATTTTCACTGGGATACATAGTCAATCATTATTCATGGTTCTGAAGGAAAAGTCACTTCGTGAAAAATTGGAATAGACAGGAAACACCCACAATATCCTCCATACACGTTAAGTGAAGGGTTTTCATATCTTTTCCAACTAAGTTAAAATTGTCATAAGCCCTGTTAAAATATGAAGATTTCCATATCTCTTCCTCTCTTCTAGTTAGTAGTGAAACAAATATGGCAAGAATCAGACAAGCCAGAAGGGTGAATGGAAGGAAGAAGGCAATGTAGCTGTGGGCAGTGCCCACATAAGAGTAGAAGGGGTTTTAGAGGCACCCGGTGCCTTCTAAAGGTATGTTGAGAGCAAATGTTTGACACACATGATTGTTAACACTCCTAATATAGAAAAAGCTCCTCGAAATAAATAAGAGAAAAACAATTACACAGGAAGGAAGGAAGGAAATGAGAAAAGGCCATACAAAGGAAATACACAGAATCAGAAAACCAAATGTCAAATAAATATATAAAATATATGCTTAACCTCACAAGGGATCGAGAAGAAGATATTAAAGAGATATCAATATTGTACTGATAATTATTTGAGACTGATGATACCTCAAACTGGCAAAAGTATTAAGGGTTGAGAAAATATTGGAGCAACTTTTAAGGAGGTCCTTTCTATCAGAATTTTCATGTAACTTGAAGTCAGCAATGCCGCCTCTTATACTTTGGTCCCACATTTCTGTCCTAAATTTTAACTGCATTTTAAGAGTGCAAAGGTGAGAGAAAACTAATGGTCCTCCAATGAAGTAATGAAATACATTTCAGCCTTTAAAAAGACCCTACTGGCATTTTTTTTTCTGTGTAAAATAAGCAAGGAGTGTATAGAAGACTGCACATTATTTTAAATATAATATAGTAAAGTGCCCTATATATAATACATTTTAAGTTATATATATTTAAAATATTTTTGTTTTTAACTGATATACAATTTTAAATAGATATTAAATTTGTATGTACATTAACAATGATTTAGTGATTACTTGTAGAGAGTAAAAATGAGAAGGTAAAAGGAAGGGTAGATAAGAGATAATCTTTTAAAAATATTAAACCTTTACAGATTGGTGACAATAAAAAAACCCAAAAAAGTACACAAACGGAATTCATAAACAAAATTCAAATATTTAAAGATATGAAAACTATTAATCCTCATTAATAAATTAGATTATTTTTAAATCCTTGTTTCTTATTTTTGTTTGTGGCATAAGGGAAGTTCTGGAAGAATACACACCAGATTTTTAACAGTGATCCAGTGATCAGAAGAGTAATTAAAGCGTAAAAGTGAGAAGGTAGAAGCTGAGAACTTTGACTTTTTGTTTCATGGGCCTCTTTGTGGAATGCATTTTCAAAAAATCTATTTAATTTTTGTAATTTAAAAGGTTATATCAATCCTTTAAACAAAAGATACTTCTAATGTTATTTAAATTCTTTCAGAGGAGAGACAAAACTATTTTTTTTTCTTCTGAAGTATAATATTGATACAAACCAATGGTTACAAACTAAGAAAAAGAACACAGAGAATCTTATTTATGATTAGTAATGAACAACTATTAAAATACTAAATCCCCATTCCAAAACCTTTAAGTTGGGGATTTTAGAGAGGGTATGGAGCTGATATATTGTATAATATATTATATCGCCAGTGGGTCTAGAGCAGCATTCTTCAATAAATCACATGAACATTTCTGCAACAAAATATATGATAATCATACTAAGGAGACTGAATAAATATACAATATCATATTATCTCAGGTCAGGTTTTGATCACAACTGAGTTTTGAGGGCCAGCCCAGTGGTGTGCTGGTTAAGAGCTGGCTTGGGATGCCAGAGGGCCGCGGTTCGGATCCCACATATGAGGGCCAGTGACACTGCCCTCTACAGCTAAGATGCTGAACAACAGCTCAACTTGGAGCTGGGCTACTATGAGTCTCCAGTGAAGGGTAGGCTGCAGTCCCTGTGGCAGTGGTTGCCATGGGCTACCGTGTGTAGCCAGCAGCCAGCGTGAGCGGCCAGGAGCCGCAGTGAGAGACCGTCCAGAAGCCGGCAACTGATCTGCCTCTCCCGGGAAGAGCGCAATGATGGTGCCAATTTAGGCCAGTGAAGCAACGTCCTCCACAACTAGACTGAAGAACAAAATGACAGCAACTTGTCTGTTCCCCTTCCCCAATTCCCCAGCGCTGTTCCCATCCCCCCAACTCCCCAATAAAAATCTTTAAAAAAACAAAAAAACAAAAACACAACTGAGTTTTGGTATCAAAATTATGAAAAACTATTTGGTTTTCAGAGATTGTGAGAAAAGGATTGTATATTTGTGTTAGCAAACAGAATCTAGTAGTAGGTTAAAATAATTATTCATTCCAACCAAGTGGAGTTTACAAACATAGTTTAAAATTAGGAAGTCTATTAATACAATTTATTCCATTACTAAATTGAAGAGAAAAATCATATTATCATTTCTATACATACATAAAAACATTAGACATAAATCGGCAAAAAAAATATTGACAAAATCTCTTGATAAAATAAGACTAAGTGGATACTTTTTACATGATAAACTATATCTATCTCATGCCAAAAAGGGTTAATAGGTAAATGCTAAAGGCATTCTTGATAAAGTCAGGAATTAGACAATGATGCCCACTATTAAAGTTTCACATAGACATTAGATACGAACTAGCTAATGTAATTAGAAAAAAATCAGAGGAGAAAAATTAGAAAGGATATAAAACTGTTACATTGGCATATGATATAATTGTATACTTGAAAAACCCAAGAAAATAGATTGAAAACTACTATAAAGAGAATTTAGTAAGATGGGGTACAAAAGAAATGTATAGATCTTCATATATATATATATATATATATATATATATATATATATATATATATATATATATATATATATAGAAATTGTGTCGCTGGTACCTGGTGCAGAGAGATCAATGCAATATAATGGAAAGTTCATGAACAGACTTAACAACATATGAAAATTTGGTATATGGTAGGTAAAGTAGTATTTCAAGTCAATGGCAATTTGAAAACAAACTGGATAGTTGTCTAAAAAATAATGTAAAATTCCTACCTTATCTTAGAATTCATAAAAAAACTTCAATTCAATGAAAATTTAAATATAAACTGTTTTCCAAACAGTACAAGAAGAAAACGTGGACAATCTGATTTATGATCTTAAAATTTTCTAATCTAGATTTTAAAATCAAACAAGAAACTGCATATAGCAAAAGAAAACAAAATATCACTGTAAACAAATTTGACACTGGGGGGAAAATTAATCTTATATCCCAAAGAATTAATCTCTTTCATAGAATAAGAGCTCTTAGAAATTGATAAGGAAAATGACCAACAAGTCTATTTTAAAACCGAGCAAAGAACTTCAAAAGTCATTACACACACACGCACACACACACGCACAAAAACAAATGCAAAAAAAAGTTTCTAAAACATATGAAAAATTGCTCAAATGTCTTATAAAAAGAAAAATGCAAATGAAAATTTGATACTATTTTTTTTACTTACAGATTGGCAAAAATCCTAAAATTTAATAACCCATTTTGTTGTTGATACTGTGCTAAAACAGGCAATCTTTCCTATTGCTGGTGCATTTATAAATTGGTACAACCCCCTGGAAGGAAATTTGACAATATATGTCAAAATCAAAGTACACATGTCTTTTACCTCAGTAATAACACTTCTATTCACAAATGTGTGAAATGACAAATAAGCAGTGTTAATCGTTTTCAGTGTTGTACTTCCAGTTTTCTAATTAATGAAAAATGATCGGAAAATTTGTAGAAATGACTATAGATTTAAAATTTCTTTTAATGTATTATTGATTGATAGTCAAAATAGAGCTAATTTATTTTTTTAAATATTCAATAGTTGTATTGCATTATAATTTAATTAGCTCCTATTTAACTTTCTTTTATTTTTTCATCTCATAATACATTTTTAAACTTTAATTTCACATGGTTCAAAATTGTAATAGAAATCTACTTAGCATCAACATGATGATAGGCTACATTTTTTTAAAACATTAAAATAAATAAAATGGAAGATATATGTATACAGTTTAAAAATTATAAAACCATACTAAGAACTATTGACAAAGTAATAAGTAAGGAGACATACTAGATTTCTCAATGTGAAAACTCCAATTTGTTAGGTTGCAATTTCTCTAATGATAAATTAAATGGAAATCCTATCAAATTTTCAAAAGTGATGTAATTTTGTTTTTCGAAGTTGACAAAAGTTGAAAAATTCAAGTACATGAAAAAGAATGCACTTAGTAAGATGGGGGGATTCAATTTGCTGGATATGTTAAAATAATATATAAAGATAATTTTTTATAACAGTGTGTAGTGGAACAACAATAATCAGATAAATGGAATAGAAAATCAGAAAGTAACCAATATTTGTATTACAATTTGGTATACAATTAAAGTGACATCCAAGTATCAGATGAAAAAACTAACATTCTAAAATTATATGATAAAGGTTAATCGTTTTTTTAAAGTGAAATTGCATTCCTGTCTGACCCATTATATAAAAACAAATTTCTGTTTCATTAAAGGACTAACTCTAAAAAATAAATTCCTAACGGAATTTTAAAAATATAAACCTTGTGCAGTCAAACAAAAAGCAAATAAAGAATATATGAAAGAAAAAATAAAATTCAAATTAGGTAACTTATCATTTTATTTATAAATTTTTTCATAAATTAAAAGAAGACAATGTCTAATTTTATCAAGGCAAAATGCAATAGGCATTTTCACTACTGGTGAGAATGTAAGCTGATATATCCTCTCTGAAGGGCAACAAAAGTGTGTGGATCTTTGACCCAGCAATATCACTTCTAGAAATTGATTAAAAAGAAATAATTAGATAAGTATATAAAGATATGTATAGAGACATTTAATACAGAATTGTTTACAATGGCAAAAACTGGGAAAACCAGAAACCTAAATAGTCAACAATTGGGTGGTTGTTTAGAACAACTATAGTATATGTACATGGACTGACTACTAAGAATGTTAATGGTTCTTAACTCTGAACAATAGGCTAATGGGTGATTTTTTTTCCTTTCTTCCCTTTGCTAGCCCATATTTTTCAAATTTCCTACAACAAATATGCATTATCTTTGTGATTTAAAAGAGAAAATAGCAAAAATTCTCTTAAAAGATCATACAAAAGTATTCTCACTATTTTCATAATTTATGTGAGTCACTATTTAGAAATTACACTATAATGTGTCACTTACCAGAAATTGCACTATAAATCCTTGTTACAATTCGTACTCCATAAATTAACTAACCAACTAACAATTCTACCACTTGACTTTCAATTCCTTAACTATGAGATTCTTTAGGAAGTGTTTGGAACCCCTCATTGCCCATTTAATGCACCTATGAGAACAATTGCTAAAATGTTCACTGAGGTATATTCATTTACACTTTCATGATGTTATTTTGCAAAATCAGTCTTTTAAGTTCGAATATTGGATGCAGTTTCTCACCTTAATTTGATATTTTCTCACTTCCTCTTAGGTAGATAATTGTAACAAGTGAAATAGACATAAAGCAAACACAGTGAAGATGAAAAATTTTCTGGCAACTGTACATACCTTTTGCTACAGTTTCCCTAAAAATAGTTCATGATAAAAGCAGATCCTAGAAACGCAGTTTCAAAGTCTGCATTTCATTGATTCCATAACTGAAGGTCAGAATTATCATATTCGTATAAAGTAGATGTCAAAACAGAGTAATTATAAATAGCTATTTTAATGAGCCAAACAATAATTTTCTATTGCTTTCATAGAGCTTCCTCCAAAATATGAAAGGAAATATTTATATTTATGTTGTCTTAAACCAACGGGATTCCCTCTTAATTCATCAGCAAATTAGATTTCAAAAACATTATTGCACAATGTTGACACAATGAAAATTAATGCCAGATTCATTTCCTGCTAAGCACATTTTTTTTTTTTAATTATCAGAGCTACCCAGTCCTTCAGAAAATGAAGGAAGGCCAACGCATGGAAAAATGTGAACGTTTTCTCTGTGTGTCCTCTGCCATATATAGGAAATGCTTAGGGACCACATGTTCCCTACAAAAACATTTGGAATGTGGAGTCATCTCCCACAAAGCCCACACTCACTCCCTTGAGAACAGACACATTAGGAAGTTGCACTTACTCCCTCAAGCACCATAGAACACTTCAGTGTTCAACACACCTCCCCACAGAAAACCTCAGAAACCAGAGGGAGGGTATTGAACACACATGTACTGAATGTCTTGTTTCTAAACGTTCATAGAACCTCAAGGTAATCTGGCTCAAAAATAGTAGCCTGGCAGGGTGTTGAATGGATCTCCCAGAAGTGACGGTGCATTTCTAGCCTTAACTCCACCTTCTATCTTATTCTTGAGCCACTCTTCAATGATCATTTTATGGAATATTGTTAACTTCTAGGATTGTAGGCAGAAATATGAAATAAACACCTCTGTTAACTGGGGATTGCAGTAAAAGGGCAGTTGAGAACAACAGCAGGTCCCTTGGGAGCTGGATTTGATTCTAGGAGTCATTAAGTGGGACAGGGTCTTACTGGGAAGCCAAGGCAATTCAGTCTTGCCAAGATTCATGAACTCATGGAAATAATTCATCTCTCTAGGGTAGGCTTACATCACTGGCCATGGGAGAGCCTCACTGAGGGCGCAACACAACTGCTTGGCCTCAGGAGGGTGGCAGCATCAGTCTATAATGACCGGCTGTGTGAGCTCTCACTCACATAGCCCACATGCCCACGGCTGTCTCAGGGACACCCAGAGACCAATGGGTCACTGGTAATGATGAAGGTACACATAAAGTCTCAGGGTCTCGTTTCCTCCAAACCTCTTAGGATGCTGTACTTGCTCTAGCCGTGCGGAAACAAGGCTTTTCAGAGAGATGGAGGCCCTGGGCAAGCTGTGTCCCACCTCCCCCACCACCTTTCCCCCGCATTCATTAGTATAAACCTTGTGCAGTCAGACAAAAACCAAAGTGGCCATGCAAATAGTGTTCCTTGACCTTCTTTGAATTTAAATGTCTTCGAAAGCACTTATTGGAGCAAGAAAAGCCTAGGCGGCCTTGAGGAAGGTGCTAGTCCATCTTTCAGAGATCTGAAGCAAGAATCTCTACTGGACTCATCCCTGAGGCCTGATTCCCAGCGTCCCTTTCTTCCAGTTAAGATGAAACCTCTTGGGCCTCTACATTTCATGTCACTGGAAAAGAAAAGACCCAGAAGTCGGGGAGTTCCTTAACAGATCCTAATACCTCCTTGGTCAACAGTGACAGACTTTACTGTTGGGTTTAAGGCAGTTAGAACTGATTTGTCCCTGCTTATCTCAGACCCCACCAGAAGCCCAGGGCTACCAGGACACCCCTCCACCCCTGGACTCTGATCTTCAGTCAGTTCTGTGGGCTATGGGGTAACACCCAAACCCACCACTTCCGATTCCTGCTACCTGCTTTTTCATTCTCCATCACACCTCCGGCCCCCTGAATAATATCGATTTCACTTATTTGATTGCTTTTCTCCCCTCCTTACACAAGTATGAACTCCAGGCAGGCAAAGCTTTTTCTCTGTTTTGTTCACAGTTATATCTCCACTACCTACAACACGTTGTAGATGCAAACATATGTTTTTGAATAAATGAATGAATAAATAAGCACCCATATTTTGCCTTTGGAAGCACTAAAATGTTAAATAAGAAATTTGATTCTTTGAGTTATTTTACATTCTCTTCAAAAGTATTAGTCTTCTATTGCATAGAGAAGTGTTGTCCTATAGAGAGCCTAAAATGCATTATGTGATAGGAAGGAAGGGGCTTATTGGAAGCTTTCTTTCCTAATTAAGTTTGCTTTAGTTTACCACTAAGATTAGTGGTACATGTATCGATGGAAGGCATTTTAGGGTGATCTGGGGGAGACAGGCTGATTGACAGGGGAAAACAAGTCCAATTTGATCTTGTCCTGCTTCATAATCTTGCCATAAATCTCTGTTTCTTAAGAACTAACTTGATTACTTAACGTAACATATGAATGGATCACTTTAGCACAAAATTAATGTAACACGTTAGTCAGTGTTATCCTTAATGATATATATATTCTATCTCACCGTAGTGATTGGACTTTGAAGCATTATGAAGCCATGAACATCGACTGAATTTGTGATTTCTCAGGGCTTGGTACAATCCGCTGAACTGACTGTGCAGACACAGAAAAAAATTCAGAAAACGTGACTGATAATTGGGACAGAGGCAGAAAAACCGACTGCAAAGGATCATAATTAATTCTAGAAATCAAACTGTGCAACTGGAAAAGAAACCAGAAATATGACCTAAAACAGGGACAGAGCTCACTAACCGATCTCTTTTATAGCACTAATTATTGGGGAACTCTCCAAGGAGTGCTGTGGCTGAGGCAGGGACCCCTTGCAGTAATCCTTCTGATATTTAAATGTAGCTCTGAGCTGCTTCAAATCAATCTATCAGAAATGCTAAACCTCCTTTGGAACATATGTATGGCTGGATACCCCTTCATTGAGAAAAGGGAATGGAAGTTCCTGCGTGCATACTTCTTTGGCTTACATGAGCTGCATTTGTACAAGGTGATGGCCGGAGCAGCCATAGACGCTGCTGCTCGTCAGGGGAGATAACCGGCCAGCCCCGAGTCCTCCCTTCCTTTCACCCGTCACTTTTATGTGTTCTGCAGAAAGGTCCATAAAGCAACACACCTACCTTCTGGAAGGCTAAGCTCAGTTAGTTTTAAACGTAGGTAAACAACAAAATCGGCGGCAGCATTGTATCCAAATCTTGAAAGCCTGCCTGCTACAACTTTCTCTGTTTGGATTTAAAATAAAAGCAAGATGTAAGGCACGAGGGGCTGATGTCATGTGTTGAAGTTGCAGGGTGCTCGGAGGCATCTGTTTGCTTTCTCCTGCCTGCTTTGATTTGATGATTTCTTTAAAAACGGAGATAGATGACAACATAGGAGGAGAGCTGCAGTGTGGAGGAGAGCAGAGGAGCCTTTTGAGCCAGAATTCCTGCAGGTTCGTGGTAAAAAAAAAAAGCTTTATTGGATTCTGTTGTAACTCCCAGTAAATGCGATCGTCAGGTCCCTGAGCTGAGTAATCAGCCCCCACGCATCATCCTCTGAGGTATACTCAAGCTTTTCAGCCCACCAAAACTAATGCCCCTTCTAGCCTGCCAACATATACATCCACATATACACACATTTATAAATACTTTCTCACAATTTTTTTCATTTTCATAATTAATGTCACTAAAATTTAAAGGAAAATAGCTGGGACATCAGGTATTAATGACACCAATTAAGTTACATATTTTTGGGGTGTTTATCAAATGACTAGGTCATCCAATATAGGTTCAATTAGTTTAAGTGTGGGGAAGAGTAAACCCAGGTTAACAGGGAGACAGTAGGAAGGTACCGGACCAGAGAAAGAGAACACCTGGAATAATAGGTGCCTGTAGGATGAGCAAGGGAGCAATGAATGCTGGGAGATTGACATAGAAAGGGATGTCTGCTGATGGCACATGCTGAGGGAAATCGTTTCCTTTTTCATGTATTTTCCAAATGACTAGTCTATTACTGATAATTAATCTAACTACTAAGACTGACACTAGCATTCATGTATTAAGCCCTTATATATTCTAGGTGCGATGCAGATAGTAACATGTTTAATCTTTACAATGATCCTATAAAGAGGAAACAATAATAATTGTTAACTTGCAGGGGAGGAAACCAAGATTTAGGTAAACAAATTACCCTCAGATATATATCTGGGGTTTGAGCCCTGCTCTATCAAACTCTAAAGCCAGTCATGTTTAACCAGTAGTCCCCAATGTAACTCCAGGTCAACAGCATCACCATTATCTGGGAACCAGTTCAAAATGCAACCTTCTCAACCCACCCCAAAGCTACAGAATCTGAAATTCTGGAAGCGGAACACAGCATTCCGTGTCTTAACAAGGCTCCTAGGAGTTTCTGCTGCTCCAAGTTTGAGAACCATGTATGTCTTCTCAGGCGTCCACTAGGGAGCCTGTTCTCTTTCAAGCAAAGAATAAGTGTGTGTGTCGGGGGTAGTAAAAGCTGAAATAGTTACCAGCCAACGGTACCTGAGAGAATGTTATACTAGGACAAGAAGTACGACAAGGCCGTAAAGGAAGCATCAGACCACAAAACACTCTAGTCAAAGCAAGGCCGCTTGGATTGGGCCAGATCTAGGAGTGGTAAATTCCAGTGGGGGCAAAGGCAGGCCCCCAGGGCTTAGAAGCAAGCACGTGAGAGCTACCAGGGAGAAGGTGTTCAGGTTGAGCTGTCAAGAATGCTCAAATCTAAAGATATTTCTTAATAATGGAGCCATGATCATTGAGTGCTAAATTCAACTGACTTTTAAAGGCAGCAAAAGTCACTAGAGAAAGCACAAGGAAAGGCAATGTGAGATGAATGTCATGACAGTTGACCCTTGAACAACCTTTATCCACAGGTGATTGGTTCCGGAACACCCTGAGAACACCAAAATCGACAGATACTCAAGTCCCTGATATAGAATGGGTAGAACAATGCGTAGTGTCAGTCCTCTGCATCCAGGGATTTCCAACTGTGGACTCAAAGGACTGTTTTTGATCCACGGTTGGTTGAATCAGTTAATGTGAAACCTGGGGAATGGACAGATGACTATATTTATTGAAAAATATATGTGTATCAGTGGCCTGGTACAGTTCAAACCCATGTTGTTCAAGGGTCAACTGTATTGCTAATTCATCCTCATTCATCCTGTTCCTCTCTACTGCTCCACTATGAATAAGCGATTGTTTCAAGTGAAGTATTCTTTCTGGATTTAAGTTACGGTAACTATTAACCTTTTATAAGTCATAATTATATTTAAGAATATTTTATTCTGGTTAAACAGCTGTATCAAGGTCTAACAGACATAAAATGAACTCTACACTTTTAAAGTGTACAATTTGATGTTTTGATATATGTACACCTGTGAAACCATTACTATAGTCAAGGTAGTGCCCATATCCAACACTCCCCAAACTTTCTTCATGTTCTTTTGTAATTCTTCCCCCCTGCCCTTTTTTGTCCCATCCCCTCCCAGGCAACCTCTGTTCTGCTTTCTGTCGTTATACATAAATTTGTGTTTCTTAGAACTTTATATAAATGGGATTAGTCTTTCATCCGGCATGATTGCTTTGAACTTCATTCATGTTGTAGCATGTATCAATAGTTCATTCCCTTTTTACTGCTGAATACTGTGTTGATATACCACAGTATAATTTATCCATTCACTCGTCCATGAACATTTGGGTTGTTTCCAATTTTTGACTATTACAAACAAAGCTACTTTAAACTTTCTCAGACAAGTCTTTGTACGGATAGATGCCTTATTTTCTATAGTGAAAATACCTAGAAATAGAATGCTAGATCATATGGTAGGTGTATATGTCGCTTCTTCTTTTTAATGCTAAGTAATTTCAAAGTGACTGTGCTATTTCAATTTCCCATAAAAAATGTAGGAGAGTGCCAGTTGCGCTACATTCTCACCAATGTTTGGGTTCATCCATACTGTTCAATTTTAGCTACTCTAACAGAAGTGTGTATTATTATTATTTTATTATGGGGTTAAACTGCATTTTCCTAATGACTTTTGATATTGAGCATCTTTTCATATACTAATTTTCCATCTGTATATTGTCTTTAGAGTAATGTCTGCTCAAATCCTTTGCCCTTTAGTCTCTTAATTGGGTTGCTTGTTTTTGTATTGAGTTTGGAGAGTTCTTTACATATTGTAGCGACGAGTTCTTTATTAGACATATGCTTTGCAAATATTTTCTCTCAGACTTTGGCATGTCTTTTTCATCCCCTTAACAGGGTTGTTTGAAGAGAAGAGGTTTTTAATTATGATGAAGTCCAATTTACCAATGTTTTCTTTTATGAATTGTGCTTTTGGTGTTGTAAATAAGACATCATGACCATAACCAAGGTGAAAAGTTGTTTCCCTATTTTTCTTCTAGAAGTATTTTAGTTTTAGATTTTACATTTAGGTCTATGATCCATTTTGAGTTATTTTGTGAACGTGACACAAGAAAGTGATTGAAGGGTTATTTTTAATATAGATATCCAATTGTTTTAGCACCGTTTGTTGAAAAAGTATTCTTTATCCACCAAATTATATTTACAAATCAGATGTTCATAGATGTTTATATATGTTTTCATCATTTCTGAACTCTTCATCCTGTTCCACTGACAGTGTTTTGACTATTGTAGGTTTTTTTGTATTTCTGTTTAAAAGTTTTTATAAAACTAAAAGTATTTATTGTTGGCACTGCACTGAATACATACATCATTTTAAGGAGAATTGAGATTTTAAGTATGTTGAGTCTTTTGATTAATGAATATGGTATGTCTCTCTGTTTATTTAGTTCTTTAATTTTTTCATCACTTATGTAGCTCACGGAGGCTGCTGGCTGCTCACGCTGGCTGCTGGCTACACACGGTAGCCCATGACAACCCACTGCCACAGGGGCTGCAGCCTACACCGTAGCTGGTGACTCCCAGCAGCCCAGCTCTAGGTCGAGCTGTTGTTCAGCATCTTAGCTGTAGAGGGCAGTGTTACTAGCCCTCATATGTGGGATCCAATCCAGGGCCCTCTGGCTTTCCAAGCCAGCTCTTAAACAACACGCCACTCGGCCGGCCCGGATGGAGATTGAGTTTCGTTAAAGGCTTTTTCAGTGTCAATTAAGATGATCACGTGATTTTCTTTTATAGTTTTTAATATAGTGAATTACATTGATTGATTTTCAAATATTAAGCCAGCCTTATATTTTTATGATAAATAATATTTGGCCATGATGTACTATCCTTTTATTATATTGCTGAATTTGATTTGCTAAAATTGTGTTTAATTTTTTAACAATATTGAGTCTTCTGATCTATGTATATGAGGCATATTAGTCTGTAGTTTTCCTATTTTTTATTTATTTTTCTTAGGTTTGGATATCAAGGTATTGCTGACCACATAGAATGAGTTAGGAAAGTATTTCCTAATTTTTCAATTTTATGAAGAGTTTGTATAGAATTTGTATTAATTTTCCATTATATGTTTGGCGGAATTCACCAATGACCTATGAAGTTATCTGAGCTTCAAGTTTCTCTGTGGAAAGATTTTCAAAACAAATTTATTTAATAGATGTAGGGGAATTTGGGTTATTTCATCCTGAGCTAGCATTGGAAATTTCTGTCTTCAAGGAATTACACAATTTCAACTTAAGTTGCTGAATTTATAATTATAAAGTTGTTAATATTTCCTTAGATATTTTCCTTTTGATATCTTCAGATTCTGTAGTTATTTCATCTTTTTTATTCCTGATATTGGTAATTTCTCATTTCTGTTTTTTTCCCTGATAAGTTGGCTAGCATTTTATTAGAGATTATTAATTTACTCAAATAATCAATTTTTGGATTCATTGCTTTGCTCTTAACATTTTCTGTTTTCTACTCTACCATTGATACCCACTCTAGTCCTTATTGTTTCCTTTCTTCTACTTACTTTGCTTTAATTTGATCGTCTTTTTCTAGTTTCTTAAGGTAAGATCTGGCATAATCAATTTGAGGCCTTTCTTCTTGTCTATAAATATCCTAAAGTCAACTTTAGCATTATCTGCCAATTTTGATATGTTGTGTTTATATATTGATTACATTTAAAAATGCTATTTTTTTTAAATTTCTGCTTGAACCATGGGTTATTTAGACTGTGCTAGTTTCCAAATATTGTATATTTTCCAGGTACCTAGTTGTTACTGATTTCAGATTTAATACCTCAAAAATGAAAGAACATGCTTTTATTACACAAATATTTTATATTTATAAAGACTTGTTTTATGGCCAAGCATATATTCTATCTTGGTAAATATCCCATATATACCTGTAAGTAATGTATATTTTGCTGTTTTTGAGTATGGTATTCTATAATAGTTAATAAAGACAAGTTGATTGAAAATGTTCAGTTCTTTCATATTTTTACTGGTATTCTATCTACAATTATTAAGAGGGTGGTATTGAAATCTCTGACTATACTTGGACTTGTCCATTTCTTCTAGCAGTACTATTAGCTTTGGTTCATATACTTTGAAATTCTTATTATATGAATCAATATTTTTTTTAAAGATTTTTATTGGGGAATTGGGGGAGGTGAACAGTGTTGGGGAATCGGGGAAGGGGTACAGACAAGTTGCTGTCTTTTTGTTCTTCAGTTTAGTTGTGGAGGACATTGCTTCACTGGCCCATGTTGGTATTATGATCATTGCGCTCTTCCCGGGTGAAGCAGTTGGTCACCAGCCATTGGACGGAAGCTCACGGTAGCTCAGGGCAGCTCACTGCAGCCCCACTGCAGCCTACACCATCGCCAGCGACTCATAGCAGCCTAGCTCCAGGTTGAGCTGTTGTTCACCATCTTAGCTGTAGAGGGCGCAGTATCATTAACCCATGTGAGAACCGAACCAGTGGCCCTGCTGCTCAGATCTCACGCTCCTAAGCCAACTCTTAACTAACTGAGCCACTCACCAGGCCCCTGAATCAACATTTAGGATTCATTATAACCTCTTCATAAGTTAATGCCTTTATAATTATTAAAAGACATGTTTATGCCTTTATATTCTTTTCTCAGTAATCTTTTTTCTGACATTAATAAAGCTTATCCAGCTTCCTTTTGCTTAGTGTTAGTAGACTATATCTTGTTCCACCAATTGCAAATGGGACTATTCCCTTCATTTCTTTTTCTGATATTTCATTGTTAATCTATAGGAATGCAATGGATTTTTTCTACATCGATTTTGTTAATTGTTTCTAATAATCTTTTGGTTGAATCTTTATGGTTTTCTAAGTCTTTTATATATAGGATTATGTCATCTGCAAATGGTGACACTTTTGCTGCCTTGTTCCCAATTTGGATTCTTTCTACTTCTTTCTCTTGCCTGACTAGTCTGACTGGAACTTCCAGTACTATGTTCAAGGACAGTGGCAAGAAAGAGTAGGTGTCCTTTTGCTGTTCCTGACTTTAGAGAAAAAGCTTTCAGTTTTTCACCATTGAGTATGATATTAGCTGAGGATTTGTCATATCTGGCATCTTTTATGTCGAGGTACTTTCTGAAGTCCTTTCCTTCGAGGCAGCTTTGTGTTGGGTGTTACTTCTTAATCTGATCATCTCTGCCTTCTAAACTGGGGTATTTAAACCATTTGTATTTAATGTGACTATTGATATATGGTTAGGTTTAAATCTATCATATTATCTTTTCTAATTGTCCCTTTTCTTCTTTTCATTTCTTTTTTCCCTTTCCATCTTTTCTGCCTTCTTTAGGATTAATTGAATATTTTATGATTCAGTTTATCTTTTGTTGACTATTTAAGTAGAATGCTTTCTTTCTTTATTTGGTTTCTTTGGGGTTTATAGTATACATCTTTAATTCATCACACTTGACATTTATATAATATTATATCATATCATGTATAAGAATCTTACAGTATGATACTTGAATTTCAACCTTGCTGACCTTTGTAAGATTGTTATCATATATTTTACTTTTAAATATGCTATATAGCTTACAATATTTTTGTTTTATTTTTATTTAAATATATGCTATCGCTTAAGAAGATTTAAATAATAATACAAAATTTTACATATAACCATGGGTAAATTTCTAATGCTTTCCATTTCCTTTATGTAGACAAATGTTTCTATCTATTGTAATTCTTCAGTCTGAATGGCTTTGTTATTTCCTGTAATGCCAGTGTGTTGGTGAATTCTTTAAACTTTTTATGTCTTAAAAATATTTAAGCTTCACTTTTTAAAGATATTTTTATTGGTATAGAATTCTTGGTTGACAGTTTTGTTTCTTTCAGTGCTTTGAAGATGTTGCTCCACTGTCTTCTCCAATTCACTTTATTTTCCTGACAAGTTATCAGCTGTTATATTTATTCCTATGAATGTTAGATGTTTCCCATTTCCCCCCAACCCCACTCCTGGCTGCTTTTAAGATTTCCTTTTTTATGACTGTTTTTGTGCAATATAATTATTAATTATCTAGATTTAGTTCTCTTAGCATTTTTTATGCTTGTGCTACATTAAGCTTCCTCAACCTGTAAGTTTATAGTTTCTGTTAATATCAAAATTGGAAATTTTTCAGCCTTTATTCCTTCAAAAAAATACATATATATATATATATATATATATATATATATATATATATTGTCTCTCCACCACCTTTGGCAACCCTAAGTACATTTGAATTAGGCTTTTGAAAATTATTCCACACCTCATGTCCTGTTCATCTTTTTGGATGCTATTTTCTAGCTTTTATTTCATATAATTTCTACTGTTATGTCTTAAAAGTTGTTAATCTTCTTCTGCAGTGTCTAATCTTCCAAAAACCATAAACAGTATATTCATATTTTGTAGTTTTCATCTCTAAAGGTTAGATTTGTTTTGTTTTTCTTCTTGTTTTCCTTTCACTTTTCTGGCTTCTATTTAAGTTTTTTTTATATATATACAGAGGGTGCCAAAAAAATGTATGCACATTTTAAGAAAGAAAAAAACTGTGTTAAAATTGTAATACTCAGTATATACCGATAACAAAAGATGAATACAAGTCACCTTTGACTTCTGCAATTATAAGAGGTGCTCAAAGTGGTTACCATCAGCATAATTTTAATACAGTTTTTTCCTTTCTTAAAAATGTGTATACATTTTTTGACACCCTCTGTATATATACATATATATATATATAAAATCAAGTTATAATTTTTTTTCTGTTTATGATAAAGCTGTGTTAGCTCTAAATATTTTTATTGATTGCTTTATTTTCTAATTATGGGTCATATTTTCATCCTCCTTAGCATGCCTGCTAATTTTTTATTGAATGTCAGACATGGTAAATCTTACCTAATTGGGGAAGGACATTGTTTTTCTATAAATACTTTTGAGCTTTGCTGTAGTACAAAGTTGTTACTTTGAATTACTTTGATTCTTTTATGTCTGGCTTTTAAGAATTATTCAGCAGGACTAGAATAGTACTCAGTCTAGGGCTAATTATTTCCCTACTAAGGCAAGAAATTTTGAATACTGTATCCAATTCCCTATTGATCATAAGGTTCTCCAGTCTGGGTAGTAGGAACCGGCACTTTCCCAGCCCTTTTCCCAGGCAGTTCTTTTCCTGGCCTTCGGTAGTTTCCTCACATGCATATGCTGATCAATATCCAGCTGAATACTTCAGGGAAACCATTTGCAGGTCTCCCGAGTTTGTCTCTGGGTTGCTCTCTCCTTATCAGTACTCTGTACTGAGAACAAGCTGCCTTGATCTCTCTAAACCCTTAGCTCTGTTTCCTCAGCTGTGGAAGTCAACTGGGTTTCACTATCCAGCACTAGAACCTTCCAAAGAAAAGTATAGAGCCATCATAGAGCTCCGCTTATTTGTTTCCCATCAGGGATCACTGCCCTTCTTTGCCTGATAGCCAGTGTCTTAAAAAAACATTGTTCTATATATTGTATTGAATATTTGTTTTTCATGATTTGTAGTGAGATGCAAATCTGACCAGTTACTCTACCTTGAACATAACTGAAAGAGCATAGTTTAATTTCATGACTTGTGTTTCCAACAGAGACCCAGGCTCATTCAATCTCTACCTGTCACAACAATGCTGAGCAATTCAAAGCTAAATAAATTAAAACAGTAATATTCATTGTTCCCACAATAACTGCCAAATGGTTGTCACTCAATAAATGTTGATGCCTACTATGTCTTAGCCATTTTGCTAGATAGTTTACACAAGTTATTTCTATTCTTAATATATTATTATGAGGTTTTACCTCTTTTTTATTATAACTTTTATGTAAATTAGGGAAATTAGGTCTAGGGATATGAAATAATGTGCCAAATACCCTGCAAATAATATCTTTAGCTTTCAAATCCAAATTTTTCTGATTCCAAAACCTCTGTACTTTCCATAGTGCTGTAGTTATCACCATAAAATAGACAAAGGCCATTTATAGTGGATTTTCTAATTGCGCTTTCCAGCTAAGGACATTAAAAAATTTCTAACTTACCACCTTAAAAGATTTAGCTGACTAGTAGAATTTTAAGACGTTTTCTGTAGATCAGCATGGAAAGAAAATTTATATCGCAAGAACAAAAGTAATAAAATGAGACTATAAAGTGGTTAATTTTATCACTCAGTGTAATGCCAAATACTGAGAATAAAAATGTGTGGTAGAAGAGAAGGGGGCCCAGAGAGGCAGAAATCCAAAGGAAGACTCAGGGGAGGAGATTAGTTCATTTGACAAATCTCCAAATGCAGCGCATGATTGCTGATTTAAAAACAAACAAACAAACAAAAAAATATTTGGACTTTTTAGAATCTATATTATTTTGGTGACTTAAAAATCCCTCCACAAATACTAAAGATATGAGCTTTTTAAAAATTAATATTACCAATTTAATCTTGTTTAAAGGTATCAAATATTTTGGACTTAAAATATTACCAAGAATTTATAGTCTTTTGACTGAAAGACACTCTCAAATTTTGGTTTAAATATTTTAAATAAATAAGGACTTGATCCATATTGTCAGGAAAAAAAACCCATTTTTTAAACGTTTATGCTACTGTGACTGTCAGAAAACATCAAATAATTTCATTGTACTACTGAATTTAACCATAGATGAAAAATACACAAAATATAATAAAGTTAAAGAAACATTCCATAAATATTATGCAAATAACTCTATCAAATAGTCAGGAACAACCAATTAGCTCTAATATAACCCATACAGTCAACTACACCTTTATTTGAGAAGTAGGTCTGCTTCAGATTCATTATTCCTCTCTAAAATATGTTTAAAGTATCATGGGTACATGCTGTATGAGATGATGAAAAGAAAACCCGTATAGCATTTGAGATCTTTATATTCTCTTAGGGATAACTGAAGTAAAATATTACCTTGAAAGGTATTAAGACAAAATAATAAATTTTCTGAAATTACTCTGCATTCATTTCAGGTATTTAAAATTTCCTACATTGAAGCAAAATATAAACTTTAAGACTATTTCATTCCTGTTGAAGAGAGGCCTAAGAAAAAAATCTTGGTTGTACAAATGAATATTCATGATACTATTTTTTCCTTAATAGTATGGTTGTAAAGAATAGAAATGGAACTGACTTTCTTTGTCTCAGCATTCTTCAAGCATCCAAGGAACTTAGAGCCAACTGTTTTAGAGGGAGAAGAGGCTTTGATAACTTTAAACAGGGTTTGGCTTCTTTTATAGAAAAAAAAGGCAACACATGAAATTAAGTTATATGTAAGTCTTCAAATTAACTTAATATATGCAAAACATTATGGTGATAATGTGGATACAGGTACAGACCCATAACAGAATAGGAATAGTTCTAAGAAGAGAGCTGGACTGCAGACTCTATAGGGAACATTTTTTTTTTTTTTTTAGCTGAGCCATCCTGCTACCTGTTGGCAGCTCAGCGGCTGCTCAGCTCGGGCTGGACTCGAACCACTGTTGCTCAGAGCTCAAACTCTTGAGTGAGCTCTTAACCAACTGAGCCACTTGGCCGGCCCCGACTGCAGACTCTATAAATGAATCTTTTCCGAATTACTTTCTAGATAAAATTGGAAATCATAAAATAAAACTTTAAAACTGAAAGAGACCTTAGAAATCATTTGATATAAATCTCTTATTTTGCACTTGAAGAAAACCCAAGGATGAAAGGTGAAAGTGAATTGTTCAAAAGGCCACAACAGAAAGAGCTAGGACTAGAACTCAGCTCTGCTCATTCTCAGGGGACCCATGTTTTAAACTAAATAAATACATATTCTGTGTTATGTTTCAAAGGTACTTGTGGGTTTGTTTTTATTTAACAGGATTGCTTGCACATTTTGATGACAAGTATTTTATAGAATTTAATTTGTTTTTATATACTGTTGGGTTTTGAGTGCCAATCAAATGATTCTTAAGGTTATTTTTGATTTTGCAAGTATGTGTGCACCTACAAGTAAAAGTGTGTGGTTAGAATGTTAATTGCAACATTTACTAAAGAAAACTAGAAGATCTGTCATGTTAATTAGTTTGGAAAACATCATGACCCAGGGCCAACTTTGAAAAAGAAAAGAAAAGAAAAGGAAACCTTTTTCTTGTTACTTCTTGGGAGAAGGGATCCCAAAAGTTTTGAGTAAAGTGTTGAAAAATGGCTGATGAGAGTTTCTTTTTAGCATCTATATCTTTCTAGTGGCATGTTTTATTACTGTCATAATGAATACATTTCACAGAACAATAAAATTAAAATATCAACACTTTTGTGCTCAATTCAGTTTAACAAGTGTTTATTGCCCTCCTTCAGTTTGTCAACACATATTTGTTGAGTACCCACCATTTACCAGGCATTGTGCTAACTGTTAGGAATAGATGGTGACCAAGATTAGTCCCTGCCTTCAAAAACTCCCAGCTTTAAGGGAAATCTGGGCAAGCAAACAAGCAATTAATTGTCATTACAATATGCTCAAATAAAATTATAGGGAAAATCTGCTGAAGAATGCCTAGGGAGAAAAAAAGTAAACAGGCTTTAAGTCACTTTGGCTATATTAGAGAAAATTAATTGTAAGAATTAATTGCAATATGGGACAATCTATCGGTCCTTATGCTTTTTCTTCTGAAGAATCTTTGAACTGTTATGTCCACTAGTTTGAGCACAGTTGAAAAGATTGATTTTATGTACTTGTAATTTAATAAATGTTAATACCTTTTTATTGGTGTCTGGTTATATAGAGGATTGATAGAGTGTTAGGAATTGTCAAGCTGAAGAGATTTTTTGTACTACTTCCTGCTCTCTACTCCCATAATAAGAAACAAAAACCTGATAGACAGAAGTTAGAAAGATAATAAAATAAAAAAAAATAGGTTGGCGATTATAGCCAAGGGAATTAAGAAGATACAGACTGGAAATTTTATTTGAGAATCTCTGAATTTTTTTGTTTCTTTCACTCCAACACCACTTGATATTTCTCAGTCATCTTCTGTCTATTTCATTGACACCCTTAGCAACTTAAATCATCTATAATTTCAATTAAAACACCAGCAAATAAAGAACAATATGATTCCAAATGACAGCATCTGTGACTTGTTCCTTTAGTTCTTAGAACTTGAAAATATTGCCTTCTATTCTTATTTCAGGGACTTCAACAGCAAATGCCTAAAATAGTCTGAAAGACTCCCTAGGGAAAAACAAAAGTGTTTTTTTTCTCAAACAATAAGTAAGCAGAAATAACAGAACTTCAGTTTGTAGCCTCCTACTGAGACAGGTGATCATGTCATGGGCAGATTAAGACTAGGTTAAAAATTATGTTTAAAGTCATATTTTAATGAATTGTATCCTTTGATTACAAAGTATTTTTAATCCACAAGGATTTTTAAAGGCTGCCTCAATCATTTGTCAGTAATTTTTATTGTTTTCAAGAATATCTCAGTAATCTTTCCAACGTGAAGAAGAAGACACTATCCACATTGGCCTTGCTCTAACTGCATTACATTTCTGGAAAACTGTTGGGAGAAGAAAAGCTTCAAAACCTAAATCATGCCCCTCTTGAGCTTGCAGACTCCTTAACTTTGCATCTCATGGGTATATGATACTATATAATTTTTGGTTTTTTTTTTAAGTTGAGCCGTCCTGTCACCTGTTGGCAGCTCAGCGGCAGCTCAGCTCGGGCCGGGAATTGAACCAACGACTCTGTTGCTCAGAGCTCATACACTTGAGCAAGCTCTTAACCAACTGAGCAACTCGGCCAGCCCCTAATTCTATATAATGTAATTAAGAAACTAAGGATATTCATAGGAACTCATTGGGGACTAAAATTGATGAATGAATGAATGAATGAATGAGCTAAGGCAGTAATGGGTAAAGTAGGCATTGTTTTATATACTGTAGGATGAGTAAGTTAGATGAAAGTATAGATGTAAAAGGTAAGTTTGTCTATAAAATAGACATTTATTGGGCAATTAGGTTAGGTACTGTACACAGATTACTCTCATTTAATTTTTCCAACAGTCCTGTTATAGATGAGACTGAGGCTTAGCAATTTATCATTGGATCACATGGCTGGAAAGATATATATATATATATATATATATATATATATATATATATATATATATATATATATACCTACATTCACCACTCTTTCCTGTCCAAAGCCCATGCTCTTTCCACTACACCTTACAGCCAATGTGTGCTCTATGAGCAGACTAGATGCAGCCCTGTCCTTCAAATATACTCCATTAACAAAGGGCAAGTTGGAACGTGGGCCTGGAGCTCTAGAACAAATGCATAGGACTCTATGGGCTTTCATGTAATAGATGTGCTCTGCCCTCTACCTTTAGTTCCTCATTTTCTCTAGCTACATCAGTGAGGACCAACCAGCTCAGTTGCAAATGACAATAAACCCAGCTCTAGTCAACTTAAGCCAAAAAGGTTCACATATCTAAAAAATCCAAGAGCATCTAATTCTGGGCCTAGATGAATTCCGGGGACTTAGATAATATGAGGGCTTGTCATTTTTTGTTGTTGTTGTTGTTTTTTGTCATATCTCTGTTCTGCATTTCTCTTGTTGGCTGCATTTGGAGGCTCTTTATGGTGACAAGATGGCTTCCAGAATGTCTAGGCTTTATTCTTGTCTATATCTAGTGGAGGATAAAGGAATGGATAGATCTTTTATCGAACACAAGTATTTGATGTAATTCACACTGGCCCGAATTGAGAATAAACAGATTCCTGAACCAATCCCCCTGGGCAGAAAAATGTGTTTCTTAGTTAACCAGTCAGGAGCCACATTCCCATACCTGAAGACTGGGATGGAGAAAATATACTACTAGAGTCACAAGGTAGTGAGGGAGGGTATTTTTCCAGTAAAAAGAGGAGTGCAATACTCAGGGGGAAAAAAAAGTTTCCTAAATGTCAAAAAACATGACATTCTCACTGTAGTACAGAATTAGGAAGAAATTAGAAATATTTGCTATAAAAATTTTGTGTGTATAAGCATCAAAGCTATAGGCGTTTGCCAACAACAGTGACAAACGCATCACAGATAATCTAAATTTAGGCAAACTTTGATACAGAATATCTGATGGTCATGCTTCTGCATGTTCAACCCATCCTTGATGAGTGAGAAACACCTTTTCCATACAAGGGATCTTGATGCAGAACATCACCCAAGGGCCGGCCGAGTGGCGCGATGGTTAAGAACTCGCTTGGGATGCCAGAGGGCCCCGGTTTGGATCCCACATATGAGGGCCAGTGACACTGCCCTCTACAGCTAAGATGCTGAACAACAGCTCAACCTGGAGCTGGGCTGCCATGAGTCGCCGGCGACGGCGTGGGCTGCAGTCCCTGTGGCAGTGGATTGCCATGGGCTACCATGTGTGGCCAGCAGCCGCAGTGAGCGGCCGTCCAGAAGCCGGCGACTGATCTGCCTCGCCAGAGAAGAGCGCAATGATGGTGCCAACTTGGGCCAGTGAAGCAACGTCCTCCACAACTAGATTGAAGAACAAAAGGACAGCAACTTGTCTGTTCCCCTTTCCCCAATTCCCCAGCACTGTTCCCATCCCCCCAATTCCCCAATAAAAATCTTAAAAAAAAAAAAAGAACATCACCCAAAACAGGCAATTGGTTGAAGAGACCTAGATTGTAAATCTTATCTCCAATAGACTGGTATTGTATGTCACCATGGTGGTGATAATTGTCTTATTTGTTCAGAACATCTATTAGCATTTCATGGAACACAGTTTGAGAAATGTTGCATCTTTATGCCACCTCCTCAATGAATATTCATGCAGAAATATATACAGAGATACACCAAGTTTATGCATAGTTTTCTGATGTCCTGAGTTTGAGGGAGGAAAGCACTGAATTTTACAACTTTGGTGGTATCTAAACATTTGACCACTTTTCTTGTCTTTTCTATGAACTTTGATACATGTGGTCAAGGTCAGGAGGCAATCTGTAGCTATGGACATAAGCAAAACTAAATGGTCATCTTGGTTCCAGTAGCACATGTCTAGGTAAGCTGGTTCCTGGAGACTATTAGAAACAAACTTAATCATTACAGACATCTCTGAAAGATATAATGCCAGTCTAAAAATTTTATCCAGGAGAGTCTATGGGTTTAAAATGGACAGATGGCTGTAGCAGTATAACCCAATTAAGAATAACATTTTTGTTTTATTGTCAATCCATATTTGCAACACTAAAATTAAAAAAAAATGAGAAAGAAGAAAATATTCTACTGCTTACATAGAATGCAGATCATTTTTCCTCACTTTATAAGAGAAGAGGCTCTTGCATACTTAGAAGCTTCCCAAACAGCTAACCTAGAAAAAGAGAGGCAGCATGGCACCTCTCTGTGTGTGAAAGTATCTTGTCAAATATGAATTATAGAGGGGAAAAAATTCACATTTGTAAAAAGAGGGGAAAATAATGTATATTATTGTGTAAGTAAGCCATGCATTTTGTCCCCTGGTCTTTCTTAGTCAAAACTATTAAGGCCATGGTACAATAAAATGAAGTGGTTTCGAGCAAAACCGGTGGCAATAGAGAGACTCACTCCAGTGCTACCTGTGTGACCTTGAACCAGCTATTGAACCTCCCAGCATCTTAGTCGCCCATGTGAAGTGGGGAAAATAATATTTTCTTCATAAAGTAATTATAAGGATTAAATGAGGTAACGTATTTTGTATAGCACCAGTTCATAAATGCCGGGGATTTATTGGGCCTATTATATTATAAGGCAGGTTATGAGATGTTATTTACCTCAGGCTTGCTTCTTCTGAAGCTCGCCCTTCTTGGGTCTCTATTATTGCAAAAAAACAAAACAAAACACCAAACAAACAAAACAACAACAACAAGAAAAACCCTTAAAGCGGAGTGCCAAGCAGGACAGAAATCTTTGGTTCATTGTGGAAATGAAGCAATACAGGGAGATATGGAAATCTTGTTTGGGAAAATCATTCTCTGGAGCACACAATTGTCTCACCAAAGCCCCTGAATTCATGCAAATTGCTTATAACTAACTGTTCAGCAAGCTCCCAGAGCCCTTCTTTTGAAAGCTTTACATCGCGTGGGTACAAGTCCTTCTTCTGGCTATTAGACTCAGGCAACTTCCCAAAGAATTTTCTCTTTGGTGTACATTAATGGGACATTAAAAGGAAGGCATCTGTTGGGAAGTTTCTACAAGAAGTTATAGCATTGTAGCATTGTGTGCCCAAATGGACCAGGAATGACAAATTTGAATCCCTAGAAAGGCCAGGTAAGTAACATAAATAAGTGAAGTGGGGCTTGTATTCTTTCCACAAGGATTCTCTTTGTTAGCATAATAAAACCAAGGAGATATTTTTCATTTTAAAAAGAAAGGTACCCTTCCCTTTAAAAGAAAGGTGCTCTTCCCATATACTCTTTGAAACCTGGGTGTGTTGGACTCCCCCCCACCCCCCGGCTTAAATACAGATGCGGATACTGAAAGATATACCCATACTATAAGAAAATCAACAATAAGCATAGTAAGTGAGACTAGCATTTAGTCCCTGGGTTGGGGAGAGGCTAGGGCGTGGTGGAGGATGAGACATCCCATGTGAATGAACTGCCATTCTGCTCTGGTCATTGCTGCCATGTCAGAATGTGAGACTGGCATTAAGGCTTCCGATTTTTGAATGGAAGCCAGAAATCTTATTTTTAAGTAAAATCTCCCGATTTTTAAGTGTTGGCTCAGAAAAACTTAAAAACATAATGCAGGTAAACAAAAAATATCTATAGACCAAATGTGACTTTGTGATTGCTGACGGTTGCAAGAGTCCCTGTTGCAGAGAAGTAACTGATTACAAAGGAGGCTAAATTACTTCCTCAAGGTGACCTTGATATTGGCAAAGCCAGAAGTTGAACCTGAATCCCCTGACCCCCCCAGCCCCAGGAAATCAGCCTGTCTTCTCACATCTAAACCAGCCACATTGTTGTTGATAATAGAATGCATGAAAATAGAATAGAGTAGTTAAATGTATGTGTTATTATTATTTCTCTATTTTTCTCAAGAGATTTCTCCATTTTCTCATGTATTATCTAGGACATGATAAGACCCCCTTTCTCCTTTCTTAGTGTGATAATAATTCTCAAACTCACAGAAAGCAACCTTCTGCTTGATAGCTAATATCTTTGTAGATTTATGGAAATAGACTGCAACCAATGTGCAGAGTTTGGTACAAGAAGCACATACTGTATCATTTAAATCAATATTTTCAGTGATATATATTCAGAGCAAAATCATGTGCATTCCAGCTGCTCACTTGCATAGTTTTTAATAACCAGTATGAAACTTATAGGCCACATACTGACATTCTGGTCAAAATTATAGTTTCCATACAACATAGCAATTGTAAAAATATTCACTTGGTTACAGATTAGGGTATCAAATGCCAAATACTAATGAAAAGAATGTTTGTTGGACATAGTGCATCTAATTTGTCCAGCCTCTCTTGCTCCGATGCACTCCTGGCTTAAACTGAAGAGATTACTTGTGGTTACCTGGGGAGATAATGCCACCCAACCTAAAAGCTATATGACAGCAGGCGCTGAATAGGAAATTATTAGGTAGTGGGGAAACAGTAATTAAAACCTGAAGCTGGTCTCGTTAAATCCATAATTATATTTATTCAGCAGATTTGGAAGAGAAACCACATTTTCCCCTGCCTTTCTCATGCTCTCTTTCTCTTTTCCTTTTGAGCTATTGAAGCATGTTTTAAAATATGTTTTATCTACTTATTAACAGTGTGGAAACTCAGTTAGGAAAGCTGAACTTCAAACATTTATTTTGTCAATTGGTTATGTAGCTGGAACCAAGGGCATTAATTAAGTCCCCTTAAGAGTTTAAGCCCCTTTTTGAACCCCTATACTCAGAGACTGGCTTTTATGCAGTAATAAAATAAAAAGCTCTGAAGAGGGGGAAAAAAAAAAAGAAAAAGTTTTCCAATGATGATTTACCTCCCATCTGCTTAAAGCTATATGACACCTCCAGCTAATACCAGGCGAAGCATTAGGATACATATGCATATGTAAAGGGGAAAGAGATAAATCACAATCAGAAAACGCATTGTGTGAACACGCCACTCCCTAATGAGGCTGTGAACTGAGTTCTTACCTTCCTCGAACAATATTGGAGGATTCCCCAAGCAATGGAAGGAGCCATGATATTTTCTCCTTCAACCCATTATGTTCCTGGAAGCCATAGCCATACATTCATATCACAGGGAAGCCTTGAGAGATATACAGAGGTCGTCCTTGGTTCAACTCTAACAGGGATTTGTTTGCCTGGCACAAATCTTTGGTAGAAACTTTGCAACAACCCCTCAATTTATAAGGATATATACCCTTTGCTCCTTTGACCACAACCTCAGGAAAAGGGCTAGTCCTGCTTGGTTTCATCTGTAAAACCATAACAAACAACAACAGCGAAATTATGTAGAGCGCTTGACGCTTAATGGGTGAGCTCATTTAGTCCTCACAACAACAAGCTTATGAGACAGCTACAATTATCCCTCCCCGCCCCCACCCCCCCATTTTACAGCTGAGGACACAAAGGCTTAAAAATATTAAGTG
This sequence comes from Hipposideros armiger, assembly GCF_001890085.2. Taxonomy (NCBI): domain Eukaryota; kingdom Metazoa; phylum Chordata; class Mammalia; order Chiroptera; family Hipposideridae; genus Hipposideros; species Hipposideros armiger. Next base: position 170,832 of record NW_017732769.1, on the reverse strand, counting down.
TCTTCTCTAACATCACACAACTAATAAATGATGTGGCAGGATTTGTACCTAGGCAGGCTGACTCTTAATCCCTGTGTTATGCTGAATGGACAATGAAAGGCCTTATCTGTCCTTGAGTTTCATTTATTCTTAGATAATACCATTGTAATATTAAAGGAACTGTTTGGGCTATTTCCCAGCTAAAATAAATCTATTTTAGGGTTTTGTTATTTGCTTGTTTTTTCTCTTTTCTTATGCATATTTATTTTATATTTTATTTTATTTTTTTTTGTGGTAAGAACAACTTAACATGAGATCTACTCTCAACAAATTTTTTAATGTAAAATACGTTATTGTTGACTATAGGTGCAATGTTATACAACATATCTCTAGAGCTTTATCATCGTGCCTTACTGAAACTTTATGCCCATTGATTAGTGACTTCCATTCCCCCTGCCCCAAGCCCCAAGCAACCCCAACCCACTGTTTGATTCTATTTTCGATACCTCATATAAGTGGAATCATGCAGTATTTGTCTTTCTTGATTAACTTATTTCATTTAGCATAATGTCCTCAAGGTTTATCCATGTTATTGCATATTGCACAATTTCCTCTTTTTTTTAAGTCTGAATTGAATTCCACTGTGTGTATATACCATATATTTTTTTTATCCATTTATTTGTTGATGGACATTTAGGTTGTTTCCACATCTTGGCTATTGTGAATAGTGCTACAATTTGAACTTAAGAGTGCTAATATCTCTTTGAGATACTGATTTCAATTCTTCTAGATAAATATCCAGAGGTGGGGTTGCTGGATCATATAGCAAATCTACTTTTAATTTTTTTGAGGAAACTTTGTGCTATTTGCCATAGCAGCTACATTCCCACCAACCAGTGTGCAACGGTTCAATTTTTTCACACCGTTGCCATCTCATATATATATATATATATATATATATATATATATATATATA
>NW_017732769.1:145603-169777 GCF_001890085.2 Hipposideros armiger | reverse complement strand
TTTTTTTTCCTTTCTTAAAATGTGTATTCATTTTTTTGGCACTCTGTATATATAATAGCCATCCTGGCAGGTGTCAGGTGATGTCTCATTGTGATTTTGATTTGATTTCCCCGGTGATTAGTGACATTGAGCATTTTTTCATAACCTGTTGGATATTTGTATATCTCTTTGGGAAATATGTCTATTCAAGTCCTTAGCCCATTTTTAAATCAGATTCTTAGTTTTGTTTTGTTTTGGTTTGTTTTTTTTTACTGTTGAGTTGTAGGAGTTCCTTATATATTTTGGAACATAACCTCTTATTAGATATATGATTTACAAATATATTCTCTCACTCCATAGTTTGCCTTTTCGTTCCATTGATTGTTTTCTTTGTGTTGAAGAGTTTTAATTTGATGTGGTCTCACTTTTCAATTTTGTATTAATGCCTGTTCTTTTGGTATCATATTCATAAAACTTTGCAAAGATCAGTGTCATGAAGCTCTTCCCCTATTTTCTCCTAGGAGGTTTACAGTTTGGAGTCTTATGTGTAAGTCTTTAATTCAGTTTGAGTTGATTTTGTATATGGTATGAGATAAGAGTTTATTTCATTGCATTTGGATATTAAGTATTCTCAACACCATTTGTTGAAGACACTATTGTTTCTATTGTGTATTCTTGGCACCCCTGAAGATTAGATGACTGTACATGTATAGACTTATTTCTGGGCTCCCTATGCTGTTCCATTGATCTATATGCCGGTCTGTCTTTGTGCCAGTACTACACTGCTTTTATTACTGTAGCTTTGTATCACAGTTTGAAATCAGGAAGTGTGATACCTGCAGCTTTGTCCTTCTTTGTCAAGATTAATTTGGCTATTCATAATCTTTTGTGGTTCTGTATGAAATTTAGATTTTTTTTTCTATTTCTATAAAAACTGGATTTTGATAGGGATTGAACTGAATCCCTATCAAAAAGATTGCTCTATGTAGTATGGCTATTTTAACAATAGTTCATCTTCTGATCCATGAACACAGGATGTCTTTCTATTTGTTTGTGTCTTGTTTAATTTCTTTTCTCAATGTTTTATGGTTTCTAATGTGCAAGTCTTTTATCTCTATAGTTATATTTATTCCTAAGTATTTTATTCTCATTGGTTCTATTGTAAATAGAATTGTTTTCCTAATTTCCTCTTAAGATAGTTTGATATTACTGTGTAGAAATGTAAATGAAATAAAAATTTTGATTTTGTATCCTTCCACTTTACTAAATTTGTTTATTAGTTCTAACAATTTCTAATGGGATCATAGATATAGATATAGATTATCTATCTATCTATATCTATATATCTATGCATATATATATCTATATATTCATGTAGTCTGCAAACAAGGACAATTTTACCTTTTTCTTTTCAATTTGGATGTCTTTTATTTATTTTTCTTGGCTAATTGCTCTGGTGAGGACTTCCAGTACTATGTTGAATATAAGATATGGTGAGAATGGGCATCCTTGCCTTGTTCCTGATCTTAGAGGAATTTTTTTTAGTTTTTATTGTTGAATATGATGTTAGCTGTGGGCTTTTTATATATGGTTTTTATCATGTTGAGGCAATTTCCTTCTCTTCCTAGTTTATTGAGAGTTTTTATCATGAAATTTGTCAAACATTTTTCTGCATCTATTAAGATGATCATATGATTTTTATCCTTTATTCTGTTAATATGGTATATTATATTATGTAATTGATTTTCATATGTTGGACAATTCTTGCATCCTGAGGGTAAATCTCATTTGACCATGGTGTATGATGTGTTTTATTGTTCTGTTGCATTCAGTTTGTTATTATTTTGTTGAGGATTTTTTCATCTATGTTCATCAGGGATATTTGTCTGTAATTCTCTTCCCTTATGATGTCTTTGTCTGGCTTTGTTATCAGGGCAGTGCTGGCCTCATAAAATGAGTTTGGAAATGTTCCCTCCTCTTCAATTGTTTTGGAAGAGTTTAAGAAGGATTGGTGTTAATTCTCGTTTATATGTTTGGTAGAATTCTCCATTGAAGCCATCTGGTCCTGTGCTATTTTTTTTTCCTTGGGAGGTTTCAGAATCAGCTGTTTTAAAATGCCACTTTTGTCCAGATTATGTTCCACATGTACTTAGCTTGTTGATCAAGGTTAACACAGATTATGAACAAATGCAACTTTATTTTTTACTCTTAAGTTCTTTCTAAGCTTCTTTGGTGGAAGTTACCTTTTCCAGCTCTTAGATGGAAATTCAGGCAGTGGCTTGGGCAGTTAACATCACAAACATAGTCTCAATTCATTAATTAGAATATCTTGTCTGAGATATTAATCAAAACTCCAAAACTGATTTAATGTCAAATCTTCACTCCTCTAGCTTCAGTCTGGAAGTCAGGAATGGGTAAAAGGTGTGGTCCTGCTGCTCTGTGTTTACCCTCTCCACCCACTCTTAAGCTTCTGTTTCCACTGAGATCTCCTTGCCCTTCAGGTAACATGACTAGGCAGAACCCGAGACAACTCCACATGGGTTCACTGTCTTATGTAACCCGCAGCTGTGCAGCAGGTAATACTCAAGTCCCTCTTGCTTTGACAAGTATCTTCAAGCAGTGGCTCTCTTCTTGATTGGCCACAAAAGGGGTATGTCAGCCATTCATTTGCCTTCATTATTACCCAGTTCTTATTCCCTAAGCCACCTTATCTTTTCCAGGTTTAGGTCAGGCATCAGTTTTCTGTATCCTCCAAGTGCAGGAAACATATTCCAAAGCTCTCAATTAGGCCCCCTTATTAGGGTCAAGGTCAGGAACTAGTACCACCACATATCCCTCTTCCAAAATGGGGTGTGAGAACTCAGACAGAGTAGCTATTTCCACAAGGGTCTCTTTAACAATGTTGCCTCCCCACGATGACCCACTTTCTGACACCCTTTAATATCCTTGATCTAATAGAGGAGCCCTTAAATCATGGAGCAGGTTTACTCTCTTTGCAAATTCTGCACGTGGGTGAGGTCACCTCAAACTCATTTTGTTGTTATGATATCATGCTATTCAAAACTGATGGAGCAAACTTCCCTTTCTAATATATTTTACAGGTGTGTATTCAGTATACCAACAATATTATATTTTACTTTACATTATCCATAAGACTTTTCTTTCTTGTTACATTCACCATGTGTGTCATATCATTTCTTTCTGCAACCACCAAAAGAAGTAATTGAACATATAAAACCTATTAAAGGATCTACTTTCTCAACAAATTGACCATTCTTAAATTTTTATTATATTAAAGTAAAGCAAACAGTAACAGTAGATCCAATTAGGTTTTATTAGTTTCTATGTTTTAGTATTTTTTAAAATAATAACTAGCTCCTGGTTTTCTATGTTAATAAAAGAGGAAGAAAACTTGAATTAACAAACCTAGAAAAATCCAAAAGTCACTGATTTTTGGTGATGTTTTAAAGTTATGGTTGATTGAATGCCAGGAAGAAGATAATTAAGTTCCCCTCTATGTATGATATCAAAGGAGGAATAAACAACAACTTGATGATGGGTTCAGTACATTTTGAATGACTCTCTAATTATAAAACAAAGGGAGATATGTTAGCATTCAAGTTTATCTGCACATATTAGAGAAACCCAAGGGCTAGTACTCAGATGATTCAGAAATGTATTTCTCTTTGACAGTCAGGAAATCTAGAAAAAATCAGTCCAAGGATGGTGCAACATCTCTTGAGGTTGGGAACTCAGAGGTTTATGTGCCCAGCTAAAGAAAAACAAAACAAACAAACAAACAAACAAAAACAAAGGAAACAATGGATTTTGAAAGAAAACTAGCAGTTTTCAAGAGTGAGAGCTCTGAGCAACAGGGTCGCCGGTTCGATTCCTGGCCTGAGCTGAGCTGCCGCTGAGCTGCCAACAGGTGGCAGGATGGCTGAGCTAAAAAGAAAAGAAAAGAAAACTAGCAGTCTTTGCTACAGGAGGATAAAGTGATTTATTAATTCTTATAACCTAAAACCAAACACAGACTACTTAGCCAAGTGGGAAGAAGACTAGAGCAGCGGTTTTCAACCTGTGGGTCGCGACCCCTTTGGGGGTCGAACGACCCTTTCACAGGGGTCGCCTAAGACCATCGGAAAACAAAAATATATTTACATTACGATTCATAACAGTAGCAAAATTACAGTTATAGAGTAGCAACGAAAATAATTTGATGGTTGGGGGTCACCACAACATGAGGAACTGTATTAAGGGGTTGCGGCATTAGGAAGGTTGAGAACCGCTGGACTAGAGGGACACAGAGAGATGCAAACTCCCAAAGACGGAACAAGCTTAGAAAATGATGATGGGGTGCTCAATAATAACCCCAATGTCCTCCCTGTGTGCACATCCCTTTTCAGTGTGACTCTCATCCTCCCACTAAACAGGGGCAGAGTCTATTTCTCTACCCCTTGAATCTGAGTTGACCTTATGAGTTGCTTTGACCAACAGAATGCAGCAGAGCTGATGTTGTGAGACTTGTGAGGCTAAACCTTAAGAGACGTTGCAGCTTCTGTTTTCATCCTCTTGCAGCACTCCCACAGTCATGTGAGGAAGCCAGGTAAACTACTGAATTTGAGAGACCACATAAGAAAAAGGGCCAGCTGACAGCTAGCACCGGGACCTCAGACTTGAGAAAGAGGCTAGTCCTGCACCACCTGAGCTGACAGCTGCCTGAACCCTTGTGGACGAGCTCAGGAGAGACCCATTGCCCAGTCAATCCACAGAACATGAGACAATAAACCATTGTCCTTTTAAGCTACTAAGTTCTGGGGTGGTTTGTTCTGCAGCAATAGACAACTGATACAATGGTACATTTGAAAATCACCACTAATAATAATTTGATAGCTGACATACTTTGAGATGTTGGCTTTTAAATTAACAAACTATATAGTGCTGATGTTAAATTCTATTACAAATATCAAACATTGAATTCTAACTTCAGAATACAGTAACCCTGGTACTACCAAGTTTACCTTCTTTAAAAAGCATCACAAATACCTTTTTGAATACTTGAAAATAAAAGTAACATTATCGTACTTGTGCTAGATAACTCTTCCCAGACACCAGTGCCTACTATAACTTTAAAAATATGTTCTTGGTTAACAAGGTGAAGAAATGTTCAATAAAAGAAAGATAACACAATAAGTGGAGTGTGTGTGTGTGGGGGGAATATATGGCTAAAAGCAAACCAACTTCTTGTTTATAGCATATATTTCAAAGGGGCAAATAATACCACAGTCTGGGATATTGATAATTGGAACATTGGAAGAAAATGTAAGAGAAGCTACATGAACAACCAAACATGGCAGAATAATTAATATGAGCAATCAATAAGGTGCAAAGACAAAAAGGGCAGCCCATATATTCATAAGCTTAAGTGTAGGCTGGCCTTAGGCCCAAATCCTCTTCATGTTCATCAACACCATTCAATACCCTTTATGTCAAATATTTTTAAAAGTTCTAATAAAGCTAAATAAAGGACTCCAAATGAGATGTAAGGCAGACCAGATTCTCCTAAAACATACTGCTCAATTCGTCCTTCCTCACAACTCCTTATGAGAATGCAGACCATCCCCTGTCTCACTGACTCTAGCACCAGAATAAAGAAAAATTTCTTTTATCTCTCTCTTATTCTCTTACACAAGAATAATAGCTATGCCCAATGGGGTTGCAAGCTGGTAGAAAAATAACATAAAATAAAAATGTTCATCCAACATTGATTTTAGTCTACCTGATGGCCAGTTTGGTTTTTCTGTTTTGTCCAATTCCTCCCTAAAACTTACTGTCCCAGATACTGCGAACCTGTCTATTCCAGGGGCAAGTAGAAGTGTCCAAAGGCCATTTGCACTAAAAGTGCTTGCATTCAGTCTATCTGCCCACTCCTCATGCAAAGCACATACCCCTTCCTGTTTCTCCTTTTTTGCAGGCAGCAGTACACAAGCAGCAGACTTGGAAACCAACACACTCTCTCTCCCAGCCTCCCCATTATAAGAATGAGGGGGCTTGAAATGTGAAGTTCTAATTGACTGGTTTTGATGTGTCATATAAACAAAACTGAAGTGCTTCATCTAAAATGGCATTTCTGGTCACAGAGCCTGTGCTTTCCACCCTACCTTACTCCTGTGTGGCTGTACATTGAGTGCAAAGAGTATCCAGCTATAGCTACAGTGTCCAAGAAATCAGATCAATGGAGAGCTGGAGACCAGTTTAGACTCTGATAAACCACAGTACAGTAATCTGAGTTAATGGATCAACTTTTTTTTTCCCCCCCTCCGGTTAGGCTTTCAACTTCAATTAACGTGGTAAAAATCGGAACAATCTATCTGGCAAAAAAAGAAGGGGAGGATTTTTGAAAATTCCAATGTGCCCATCAATTCTGTAGGAATATAGTGCTCAGAGTATTAACATTTCTCTTGCAGTGCCCTCCAATAATCTACGCTCTCTTAACAATTCTAGGTTTCAAGACCCACAATGCCTAGGAAGTAATTTCTCCACATTTTATTCCTGTTTGGCATAAAAGCAAGCAGAAATACATTTACAATCCATTTAAATAGGTCACTGCTTCCTGTGATGAGATTTAAGGTGACTTACAGCTAATTGGGAAACAAACAACAGTAAGTGTGTTTGTCGGGTGAGCATGAGAGACCCGTTCCGTTTATATATTAAAATGTCATCCTTCGTGTTCGAGGGTAGGACTCTCAATCTGCTGGCAGTGGCAGCACACCTTGGGCTCTTTACCTAATATGAAAGATGCCCAAGATGAGCCAGGATTAAGCAGAAGAGATTACATTAATTTCCTAGCACTGCCATTACAATGTACCACAAAATGGGTGGCTTAAAATAACAGACGTTGACTCTCTCACAGTTGTGGAGATGAGAGGTCTGAAATGAAGGTGTGTGAGCAGGGCCACCCTCCCTCCAGAGGCTCGAGGGAAGAAGCCTTCCCTCCCTCTTCTAGCTTCTGGTAGTTACGGGCCATCCTTAGCGTTCCTTAGCTCGTAGATTCAGCACATCAATCTCTGCATCCCTAGCTTTCTCCCACATGTGTCAGTGTGTCCGCTTTCTCTTCTTAAAAAGATACCAGTTGTTGAATTAAGGCTCAACCCTAGTCCAATATGACCTCTTAACAAGTTACATCTGCAAAGACCTTATTTTGAAATGAGGTCACATTCTGAGGTTCTGAGTGGACCTGAATTCTGGGGAGACATGATTCAACCCAGTCTAGGGATGCTAGTGAGAGATTCAGGTGGTCTGAATTCTTCCCTAAGATTTGTCACTAGTTTATTGTATGGTGTTGGGCAACTCATTTTACCACTCCAAGCCTCAGCACCTTGCCTTAGAATGAAGAGCCTTGAACTAGATGTTCTCTGAGAGCCCTCCAAACTCTAGTCATTTGTGATTCTCTCATGTGCTCAGTGTCAGCTGTCCCAATTTCCCCTTGTGAACAATGGCATACATTTACCAGCCAGCTGGCCAGCCAGGCAAAAAGCACTTGCTCATGCAGAACAATGGTAAATGATCTCCTGTCGGGCAGCTCAGTCAGTGAGAACATAAGTCACAAGTAGGCCTCTATACGGATGCTGTGTTAAGATATATCAGGTAGAAATTAATGAAGTTTTTACATCTCAAAAATATGATGCATGCCTAACATGTTTAAACTTCTTTGAAAAGCTTTTCTAAGACATGGTACAAAGGAAAGCAACATGATAACATTTGTGTTTTTTTTCATAATTAAATTTGGTCTTTGCAAGTTACATTTTCTCACAAATTCTTGACATCGGAGTAATGTCAATGTCGAACATTCCATACAATAAACTTTTTTTTTTTTAATTTTATTGGGGAACAGCCATGGTCATTGGTTACACATTGCTTTCATGCTACAATGTCATAGTTGACTCTTTTAAGGAGGGCGCAGCTCACAGTGGCCCATGTGGGGATCGAACCGGCAACCTTGGTGTTATCAGCACCACATTCTAACTAACTGAGCTAACCGGTCACCCCTCATATGATGAACTTTTAAGCAACACCCTGTCCTGGATTATCAATATTTTTATAAACATAAAAACATATCATTATGAAAATTATTAAGGAGCTGTTTGAAGCTGTGACTTGAAGAACAAACATTTCCTACCTTTGGAAATCTGTATCTTAAGCACGACTTGTTGGGGAAGGAATATGTGCAATTGTAAAGAGACAAGCTGGGATTTGATATCTAGCTCTGCCATTCATTCACTGTGTGACGTTGGGCAAGTTATTTAGCTCTCTGAGTCTATTTTTCCTAATCTGAAAAATGAAGCTAATAAAAATATTTTCCTCTTTGGATGGCCATAAGAGATGAAAAATAATGTGTGAAACTTATTTAGGTCAGTGCCTGTCACAGAGGGGAGAGAGAAAAATCTTACTGAAAAATGAGGTGGTAGGCTGAAAGTCACACATTTACATCATTCACATAGCAAATAAATGTGCTTTCGTCTTCCTCTGTGCCAGCACTACCTTACATATATCTTTCCCTGCAATCAGAGTTTAAGATCGTAACTGTTCTCATGTCACTTCTCCTTAAAAACAACAATCCCGTCTCTTTCATCTTTTTCCTCCAGTGCCCGGGAGGGTCAACATTGTCAAATGAATGAATAAGTGAATTACAAAAAAATAAATACTAGGGAAATTTTAATTTCATGAATAGGCATTAAAAGATATAATAATACCTGAAACAGTGTGTCCATAGAAATAAGTTACTAAAGGTACAGTTGACATAGACCCAGACCTCTATATTTGATCATTTCATCTGAGAATAATTCTAAGAAGTACTTTTCCTTCCCATGCAATGTAATATATGTGTGTGTGGACTGTGTGTGTGTGTGTGTGTGTGTGTGTGTGTGTAAAAAGAAAGTAGCCATTGCTATATTAAGCTGTAATTATATATGCAGAGCCCTTTTGAATTGCTTATTTATCACAACAATCTGAATGCCACATCCCATCATTTTTTACAGATGAGACCCTGAGCCATAGAAAGGTTAAGTGGCTTAGGGAGGTACATGCAGGAATCAATGGCAAAGGAGGAGTTAGAGCTTGCAGCCCTGGAATCCCCTATTAATCACTTAGCACAGATTTTTTTGCAGGAGGTACAGAGATTTCTCATATAGTCTCTGCACATTGAGTTATCACTATTTGTAATAGTATGTTCTTACAAGAAATCTTAGGAAAATGGGGATTGAAAATTGATCTGTGACAGGTTGCCATGGTCCCTTAATTCTTTCTATGTCACAAGCAGATTATTTTATTCATCTGGCATCTTCACAGAACTGATAAGAATGGCACCCTTACTACTCTGGTAATTACACATATCTGCATCACAGAAGAAATTAGGTATTGATGAGAGAGGCAGAGCTGAGAGCCCTACTGCCCCCACATGCTGAGAACATCAGTTCTCCTTCCATCACCATATATTTGACCCTCTTTACCCTCATCTACCACCCCCCCTTACCCTCTGCTAACCACTAAACTATTGTCTGTGTCTATGAGTTTTTATTTGTCTTGTTCATTTGTTGCTTTCCGTTTTATATCCCACATGAGTGAAATCATATGGTTCTCGACTTTTTCTGTGTGACTTATTTTGCTTAGCATGATAATCTCAAGATCAGATCCACCCATGTTGTTGAAAATGGCAGTATTTCATCTTTTCTCAGGGTTGAGTAATATTCCATTGTATATACAGAAGGTGCCAAAAAGATGTCCACACATTTTAAGAAAGGAAAAAACTGTATTAAAATTGTAATACTCAATATATACCAATATCAAAAGATGAAAACAAGTCACGTTTGACTTCTGCAATTACAAGAGGTGCTCGAAGTGGTTACCATCAGTGTAATTTTAATATGGTTTTTTCCTTTCTTAAAATGTGTATACATTTTTTTCACATCCTCTGTATATACCACACTTTCTTTATCCAATCATCTATCAAAGGACACTTTAGTTGTTTCCATGTCTTGGCCACCATGAATAATGCTGCAGTGAACACTGGGGTATATACATCTTTACACATAAATGTTTGCAGATTTTGGGGCTAGATACCCAGAAGAGGGATTGCTGGGTCATATGGTAGCTCAATTCTTAATTTTTTGAGGAAGCTCCATGTTGTTTTCCATAGTGGCTGTACCAATTTACATCCCCACCAGCAGTATATGAGGGTTCCTTTTTCTCCACAACCTCTCCAACACTTGTCTTGCTGATAATAACCATTCTATCAGGTGTGAGGTGATATTTCATTTGTTGTTTTACTTTGCATTTAGAGCAGGTTTAGGTTTACAGCAAAATTGAGAGGAAGGTACAGAGATTTCTCCAATACTCTCTGCCCCCACACATGCACAGCCTTCTCATTGTCAATATCACTCACCAGAACAGTTTTTACCAAGGATGAACCTACGTTGACACATCATAATCACCCAAAGTCCATAGTTTACATTAGAGGTCGTTCTTGGTGTATACATTCTGTGGGTTTGGACAGATGTATAATAACATATATCCATCGTAATAATGTCATACATAGTGTCTTCACTGCCTTAAAAATCCTCTGTGATCTGCCTATTCATCCCTTTCCTCCTCCCTAACCCCTGGCAACCATTAATCTTTTAACTATCTCCATAAATCTTTTTATTATCTCCACTGATCTTTTATTGTCTCCGTACCTTTTATAGAATGTCATGTAGTTGGAATCATACAGTACGTAACCTTCTCGGATTGTTTTCTTTTACTTAGAAACATACATTTAAGGTTGGATGACTTGATAGCTCATTTCTTTTAGGTGCTGTATAATATCGCATTATCTGGATATACCACAGTTTATTTATCCATTCACCTACTGAAGGTCATCTTTGTTGAGTCCAAGTTTTCGCAATTATGAATAAAGCTGCTATAACTATCTATGTGCAAGTTTTTTTGTTTTTGTTTTTGGTTTTTTTTAGACATAAATGTTTAACTCCTTTGGGTAAATTACAAGGAGTGCAGTCACTGGATCGTGTGGTAAAAGTGTGCTTAGTTTTGTAAAAAAAACCCACCAAGCTGTCTTCCAGTGTCTGTACCATTTTGCATTCCGACCGGCAATGAATGAGAGTTGCTGTTGCTCCACATCCTCACCACCATGTGATGTTGTCAGAGTTTTGGATTTGGGCCATTATAATAGATGTGCGGTGATATCTCACTGTTGTTATAATTTTCATCCCCTGATGACATATGATGTGGACCATCTTTTCATAAGCTTATTTGCCATCTGTATATCTTCTTCAATGTCTGTTAAAGTCTTCAGCTCATTTTTCACCTGGGTTGTTTGTGTTCTTAGTGTTGAGTTTAAAGAGTTTTCTGTATATTTTGATAAGAGTTGGTTGTCAGCTGTGTGGTTTGCAAACATTTTCTCCCAGTCTTTGGCTTGCTTGTCTTCCTATTCTATTGATATTATCTTTCACAGAGCAAAAGTTCTTTTTAATTTTAATGAAGTCTAGATCAGCAATTATTTCTTTTATTATCATGTCTTTGTGTTTTATTTAAAAAGCCATCACCATAAGCAAGGTCACCTAGATTTTCTCCTGTGTTACCTCCTAGGAGTTTTATAGTTTTTGGAGTTTTTCTAGGTTTTCATTTTAAATTTAGGTCTATGATCCATTTTGAGTTAATTGTTGTGAAAGGAGCAAGGTCTCTGTCTGGATCAGTGGTCAGCAAACTGCGGCTCGCGAGCCACATGCGGCTTGTTGGGTACGTTCTGTCTCAAAAGTTTGCCGACCCCTAGTCTAGATTCATTATTTTGCATGTGAATATCCTGTTTGGGCCTTTATTTTTCATTTATTTTCCCCCACATTATTAGCTATAACTTTTCTGTGTAATCACTGACTCTGCTTTAAGTGCTTTTACTTTACTTTTTTTTTAAGATTTTATTGGGGAATTGGTGGAGGGCAACAGCATTGGGGAATCAGGGAAGGGGAACAGACAAGTTGCTGTCCTTTTGTTCTTCAGTCTAGTTATGGAAGACGTTGCTTCACTGGCCCATGTTGGTATTATCATTGAGCTCTTCCCGGGTGAGGCAGATAGGTCGCCGACCACTGGAGGGCTGCTCACGGTGGCTCTTAGCAGCTCACACTGGCTACTGGCTGCCGGTCATTCACGGTAGCTCATGGCAGCCTGCTGCAGCAGGGGCTGCAGCCTACACTGTCGCCAGCGACTCATGGCAGCCCAGCTCCAGGTCGAGCTGTTGTTCACCATCTTAGCTGTAGAGGGCACAGCGTCACTGGCCCCCATGTAGGATCTGAACCTGGGCCCTGCTGCTCAGAGCTGATGTCCCAAGCCAACTCTTAACGCTCCACACAGCCGGTCTCCTTTTACTTTACTTTTAATCTGCTTTGCACTTTATCTTTAAGCTGAACTCAGAGTTTCTAAGAAAACAATTTACTAAATTTTCACTTTAATATTATGGGCTGACCTGTGTCCTTATTGGTTGATATTAATTTAAACTGAAGACATTAGGTTAGACCCTAATCCAATATGACTGGTGTCCTTATAAGAGGAGATTAAGACTCACACCCAAAGGGAAGATCCTTTAAGGACACAGGTAGAAGACAGCCATGTATAAGCCAAGGAGAGTGGCCTCAGAAGAAACCAACCCTACTGATCTCAGACTTCCAGACTCGAGAATTGTGAGAAAATAAATTTCTGTTGTTTAAGTCATTCAGTCAGTCTGTGGTACTTTGTTATAGCTGCTCAAGCAAACTAATACACTTTAGCAATTTTAATTTTCCATTCACTATTAATCAACAAGCATTGGCCTAAAGAACTGAAGGCACCCAATCCATTACTTAGTGAGTACCTACGTTTTGACTACTGATCAACTACTGTGTGCCAGACTCTGACCAGTTGCTGGGCATACAATGATGAACAAGATAAAGCTGCTGCCTTTAGGAGGCTTACAAGCCTATAAGAAGAGATAGTCAAAGGAAGATCTGATTATTACACAGTGTAAAAAATTAGCAGCCACCCAAAGTGCTGAGGGCACACAGAGGAGAGACATACAATCCAAAATACGTTGGAGAGAGTAAGGTGTCAGGCAAGTCATCCAAGAGAAGTTTTCAACAGAGTTGTGTTTTGAAGAATGAATAGAAGTTAGCCAATGACAAAAGGCCTTCCATGAAACAAGGAGTCACATTTGAAAATGCAAGGATACCTCAGCACAGTGCCTTCAGGAACACTGTGCAGACAGCATGATGAAAGCTTCTGATGTGAGTGGGGGCACAAGGATAGGAGGCTGGAGAAGCAAGCAGAGAGCAAGTCATGATGGCTTGTAGATTTTATCTTTTGGTTACAAGCAACGAAGCTGCAATACTCAGTTTAATTCAAGTGATGGGATTTTATTAGATTAGGTGGAAGAGTGAAGAAACACAGAAAACATCACATAATCTAAACTGTTAGGTTGCGTTGGCAAAGTGGAAGATGGATCAGCCTGTAGCCTCAGCTCTAGGCTTATTAATATTCTGGCTACTTCAGCAAGACTCATTTCCTCCGAAATGAGTATCTGTTACTCTTACTCCAGGGACTCACCACACCTTAAATTTAACTCCTCTTGGACTTGGATTCTACTAGGACAAAATCTACGTCTTCCCCACCAATTCTTTCTTCTCCTCTATACCTCATGGATTTTGTTTCCTATAGCGTCTATTGCTTCATAGCTTTTTCTCACAGATAGCTTCACTTGATAGACTTCACAGAAAACCTATTTTCTGTGATGCCCTTACTATTTATGTTGCTCATATACCTCACATTCAATGCCCCTAGGACAGAGAATCTGATTGGGTTGATAGATCGCAAGCCAATATAGAGAAACCCCATTGGACAGAGTTGGAGTATTAGGCTACTTCACTAGTTGTGACATACTAATCATAGGGCTGCTGTTGGTTTGGCCCCCTATCCGAGTCACCTTTGACCATAATCATATCAATTAATGCTGAACAAAAGAATTCTAACTGATTAGTACAGAGGGGGCTATGATAGTGGCAGACAAATGGAATTTCATAGACTTTATCCAGCAGATGTTACAAAGTCATTAGAAGATTTTATGAAGAGAAATAAAAAATAAATGTGTGTTTCTAAAGTTTACTATAGCAGAAAAGGAAAGAATGATTTGAAGTGAGATAACCTAGAGGACTAGTTGTAAAGCTACTGTGATAACCCAGCAAGAAATGTCAATGACATTAACAGTTCTGAGTGTAGAGATTTTAAATATGTGAAATTAGCAGTAGTTGCTAATCAGCTATAACTGGAAATTACAGAAGAGGGAGCAGTCAAATATGATGCTGAGATTTCTGGCTCAATGGATGTTAGAACTTATCAGATTATATCTATATCTATCTATCTATATCTATCTATATCTATATCTATCTATCTATCTATCTATCATCTATCTATCATGTATGTGAGAAAGCCTCCATAAAATCCCAATAGCACAGTGTTTAAAGAGCTTCCAGATTAGCAAACACAGCCACATAATGGGAGCATGGTGCACCCCAACTCTTTGGGGACTGAACCTCTTGTGCTTGGAACCCTCCTAGACCTCACCCTATGTGTCGCTTCACTTGGCTATGTATCTGTATGTTTTATCATATTGTTTAATAAACATGTAAATGTAAGTAAATTTTCCCTAAGTTCTGTGAGCTGCTCTAGTAAATTAACCAAACCCAAAGAGAAGGTCTTGGGAACCTCAGATTCATAGCCAATCCATCAGAAGCACAGATAACAACCTGGGCTTGTTATTGGCATTGGAAGTGAGATGAGGGTTAGTCTTGTGGGACTGAGCACTTAACCTGTGGGATCTGATGCTATCTCCAGGTAGATAGTGTCAGAACCGAGTTAAATTGTAGGACACCAGCTGGTGTCACAGAAAATTGTTTGATGGGGGAACCCCCACATATCTGGTGTCAAAAGTATTGTGAGTATGGTAGTAGCATGAGAGTAAAAGAGAAATGCAGGAGGAAAGACTGGTTGCTGTTGTTGTTTTTCCAATTCAGAACCAGTCACTAAGATAAAGGGCATTGGAGAGAAAGGGAAGATTATAAATGTGGTATTGGGCATGTTGAATTTGATCTGGCTGTAAAACAACATATTAGTCAGGGTAACTAATATTGTTATAATGTTTATAGCTAAACCTCCCAAATCTTGGCAGCTTAACCCTATAAAAGTTTATTTCTTGTTCAGTTGTTTGAATGGGCGGTGATCTGCTCTGTGCAATCATTGAAGGCCTTACATATTCAACATGTGGCTTCAAGGTCACCTTGGCAGTGTCTAGCACTGATGAGAGAAGAAACTGAAGAAAGCATACTTATTCCTAAGGACTGAAGTCCAGAAGTTAACATATCACCTGCAGTCACATTCTTTTGACAAGAACTAGCCAGTGAATGCAAGAGGACTAAGATGGTAAGAGACGGCTGGGAGTAGTTTAGCTGTGTGCCTGAGAAGAAGACACAGCCATTTTCTAGCCAGTCTGCCAAAAATAGCCGAGTGGCATTTTCAGAGGCAAATGAATATCCAGAGCAAATTTTAAGCTGATAATACATTTGGGAATGGATCAGTTAGATCCTAGGTGCAGGGATGTAACCAAGCCCCAGGAACAGACTAAGCCCTGGGCTTATAAGGGCTCACTCTTCTTACATCATCTTTCCTGTTTGGTTTCTCAGGCCACGTGGTATGGAAACATGACCTCTGATAGCTACCAATGTCATGTGATTTAGGTAGGCACATGAAAAAAGAGTAAATCTAAATCTCTTTTTTGGTTCCAATTACAAATTTCTAGGAAAGGTTTCTGATTGGTCCAGTGTAGGTCATATGCCTGTCCCCTAACCATTTCATTGGGGGAATCATGTCACTGGAGCTTGGCTGCTAAGAGTCTCATTAAAACCACATGGATGGTGGAGGGAGGAGAGAATCAAGCCGAAGATATGTGGAGAGGGGTGGGGCAGGAAGGAAAGGAGCAGAACAACCCAACAAGTAATACTGTGGAAATGTATTCCAATAAATGTGGCAGCTGAATCCTTGGAAAGAGGTAAATCATCAAGAAGAGACTATAATGGGAAATGGACTCCAGGTGGAACCCTAAAAAATATTAATATCTAAGTGTCAGGTAAAGGAAGATGAACCTGCAAAGAGGTTTACAAAAGAACTGCAGGTGTCTGTGATGCCCAGGAAGGAGAGAGGCTTAAGAAGGAGAGGGGCCATTGCACACGGGGCAAGTCAGACATGGGCAGAGGGGACGAGGGGAAGGGGTTGAAATTGAGGTCCATAGACCACAAGCTTTAAAGAGCCACTCTGTAGCTACAACAGGATGAGTCATGGCAACATCATGCTAAGCGAAAGAAGTCAAACACAAAAGGACACATGTTGTATGATTCTATTTCTGTGAAATTTCTAGAACAGGTAAAATCCATAGGGACAGAAAGCTGATGAGAGATTGTCAGGTGCTAGGGAAGGGAAAAATGGAGAAGGACTATTTAATAAGTATGGAGATTGGGGGGGCATGATAAAAATGTTCTACAATTAGATTGTGGTGATGGTTGCACAAGCTTATGGACACACTAAACACCACTAAACTGTATACTTTAAAATGGTTAAAATGGTGAATTTTATGTTCTCTGAACTTTCCCTCGATTTTTAAAAAAGTTAGGCAACAAAAGTATGGCAAGTGATTTGGCTATGGATTTGGAGAGGGGGGTATCTTTTTTTTATTATTGACAGAGTTTTGAGTGTGTTCTGTATAGAGGGAAAGGTACAATAAGGAGAGAAAAGTTAAATATATAGAAGAAGAAAGGGATAATGTCTGATGTTTTGTCCTGACCAAATGGGGATATTTACAAGGCACAGAATAAGTAACAAGTTAAACTTGGATTGGAGAAAGACACCTTTGCCATCAGGGAACCATCCGGGAAGGAATAAATCCCAGGTCCAAAATGTTGGTAGGAAAATGGCACTGAATGGAAGAAACCTCACTGCTTTTCTCCAACAGAATAAAGTAATGGGCTTTTGGGCAACCTTCTTAGATTCGTAGAATGTTAGGATAACTTAGAGCAAAATTTTCTCAACTCTGTCATTAACTAGGAAGCTTAAATAACTTTACCCAAATCATGGTTTCCCTTCATGCCCTAAGAACTTTTTCACTTAATTCTAAGAAACAGCATCACATAGAAGAAAGAAAAGAACTTTGGAGCCAGTTGGAAATAAGGTTGAATCCCAGCTCCATTATTTATGGCACCTTGGTTATGTTACTTCTTTACCTGCTGAGTTTTATCCTGACATATATAACATAGGTAAAATAACTACTTTTTAGTCATTACAATTTTTAGCCCAATAATAGGCCCATAGTAAGCAATCTTCTCCCCCTTTTCCTCCTGCATTCCAGCCTCACTTTCTGGTTCTCCTGATTATGAAATAGCTGAAATTTGTAGAAACCTGGCAACTGATAGAGGACAATATTGTTGTTGTTGTTGTTGTTGTTTTATTTGACACATCTTTTTTTTTTTTTTGCCAAAGATAGAAAGGGCAAAGTATCAAAGCTTAAAATATTGTAGGGCCTCAGGAATATAATATCAGAGGGATAAAAGTAAGCATGATAACAGCTGATCTTAGAGAATTCAACATGATGAACAAATCAAAGAGAGAAGAAGTCAAAGAGTGATGTTCTGTGTGTAGCTCTGAGACACACAGTATGACATGCAGTGACCCACTAAGCAGCACAAAGCCTCTTAGAAGCAAGAGGGCATGTGATGACTATCCCCAGAGGTAGGGGTTGGTATCAGGGATGCACAGCCCTCAGAGTGCAATGTGTCACAATAGGGAACAGCTGTTCAAAGAACTCTACAGTCCATCAACAAGACCATAAAAGGTTATTACAAAGGAAGTGCTGCTGTGACAAATGCCTTCTCTTGTGACATTTGTTGGCAGAGCAGCTGAGGAGCTGTCAGCTTAGAACAACAATGCATCAAAAGATCTACCAAATGAACAGTGCAGTCCCATAGAGTACTATGTGTGAGACACACAGAACAACCAGAGCCCAGAAAATACAACCGAGGAAGAAAATGGAGTTACATTACATTCAGGACTGGGGAAGACTTCGCTCTGAATGCATTCTTTTAGCTAGTGTATCATTTTTTGTTTTTGATAAATAGAATAATATACATGCACCAGAGGAACTTGTAATTTAAAGAAGACACCTATTGGTACTATGAATCATTAACTTTATATAATATTTTTCTTTTTTAATTTGGGTTTTGCTATGCCTAATGTATCAGTTAGTATTTGTTAGGTTTTACTGATGTAACAAACAAACCCCCAATCTCAGGAGCACACGATAAGCTATTATTGCTTGATTACATTACATGCTGGATGTGAGTTGGCTAGGACTCTATTTCTCATAATTTCTTTATTGTAAAGTCTAGGCTGAAGGAGCAGTCCCTTTCTGGCATGCTTTTCTTGGCAGAGGAGGGAAAACGCAATGGCAGAGCTATGGGATGTTTCTTATAAGTTCTGCTTACGTATGGGGCTCATCACTTCCATTCAAATTTTATTCATCAAAGCAAGTCACATGGCCAAACCTGTGTCAATGGGGCAGAGAGATCTAATTGTTTTACAAGGAGGAAAAGACAAATAATTCAGGACAATATTAAAAATCTATCATAGTTTATATTCCTAATGTGGTGTGTGTATGTGTGTGTGTGTATAATCTGTCAAGCCTTTGAAATGACACTACCTTAGGTCAGATTAGACTAGCCCTCTCTGAGAAAACCAGGCAAAATATAACAAAGAACCTTGCCATCTCAGAAGAATATCTCAAGGAAAGACTTTATGGCTTCTGAGAGGCAAGGTTTAAATGTAGTCATTCAATCGTCAAAGTTCAATTAGTATTATTCCTATTAACCCATATGTATTTGATTGGGCAGCCATCTTTGTGCAAATAAAACCTAATCCCATGTTAATACGATCCCAAGGAAAACTATTACTGCATATAGCTGAAAAATCTAAGCGTAGATATAGTTTTATGCATGTCTAGGTTCACAGGCCCAGAAATATCTTAAGGATTCTGTTTGTTTGCCTTTCAATACTTTGGCACTTCTACCCACTATTTTCTTCATTCTTAGGCATGCTTCCCACCCTCATCCATTTTTGTGGCAAAGACAACACTATCAATACCACCAGCTTCTAATAAGCTAACGAAGTAATATACAGACAAATTCTATAACCCTATCCCCAATTTTCTAAAGTTCAAAAAGAAATCAGTGGAGAAGTACACTCTGTTTTTCTACAGTTATTATATTTTATGCTAAATGCATCTACCATATCCTCATCAGTATAGAATGAAACTAAAGTAGTCTTATTTAGCATAAACTCATTCCCATATGAACAAGGAATACTGTAAATTGCTTATCTAAGGTTTTCCTTCTTGCTACAATGCCTTCAATTATTTATTCAGTCCTATGTGTAATAAAATACTATAATTTATTCTCATAGACATGAAATAAAGTGCTTTTCAATTATTCTGATTTGGGATTTTTTCTTTTTTTTAGCAATGCAAACTGCTTCCCCATGCAGTGTGAGCACAAGGCTATTAGGAAGACTTAAGACAGATAAGTTTTGCCCAAAGCTTTTCAGCAGCAAACCAAACAGTGAAACCCCACTCTGCATGTTGCTGAAGAGTTTTTCATTTGAGGATCAGGAATGAATTTGACCTTCACATTCTTCAGAGCCTCTCCCATGTGTGATAGGCTCCTCCATTTTGGAGGAAAATCTCTCAGCTCATCTTTGAGTCTCAGACTCTCTTCTGATCAGCTTTGTTTACCCCTTCCTCTCAGAGGTTCTTCCAGTCAAATTGGAAATTAAAGTTTATCAGAATTAGGCAGGTGTTGCTGCCTCAAGACTTGAATGTGCTTAAAATTCATCCCTGAAATGTTACACACTATGTTTTTGTTTGTTTGTTTGTTTGTTTGTTTGTTTGTTTGTTTGTTTGTTTGTTTGTTTATAGCACTAGGCACTTTTTTTGAAGATTCTAATTTAGCGTCTTGGTTTTTGTTTTGTTTTGTTTTGTTTTTTCTTGTTTTTCTTTTTTTTCAAGGCCACACCTCAAGTAGAAAAACTTCCTGGAAAAGTGGCTGCTTCTCTCATTTGTCCATTTAAGTTTCCATCTAGAAGAATTCTTAGATTTCTAATGCCGTCGATTGCTTCTGAACTGTCTTCAAATACATTATAGTCTTTCATGGGTGCCATCAAAGTGGTCTGGTTTATCTAGAATTTTCATAAACAACTAAGTAGTTCATACCTTAATGTTGATGACCAGTTTAACTGTTTCTGTTGTGTTTTACTTTCTTTTACATTAATCTGACTTTACGCTTCTCTGGACTGGAAAATATTCTGCCAATACATTGTTAAAGAAAACCCAGAGCCTGATAGTAGTTACAGGGTAAGACCAGGTTTCATTCAGGAGCTATTGCAATAGGGAAAAAGAACTGTACAGAACTGGCCTCCATTCTGAATACAACATGGACACATGAGGGATTTCCAGACAAGGTGGGAAGGGGCTGTCAGGGAAGGAACACTGTGAAGAGGAAACATCAAAGATAAAGGGGGATTTCTGCCCAAACAGTCTTGACAGGATTCTTGCTGAAGGCAGACCAAGGTAATCACATATCATCCGGGGGAGGGGGGGGGTGTCAAGAAATGGGGAATTTAATCAGATGTGAAGGGTGATCAGACATCAAGGGTGGAGGATTCTCACTAAATTGCCCTAGCAAAAGATGTGCTAAAATTGGGCTCTGCAACGATGGACACAAAAGTCCAAATGCCAAGGACTAGTTGGCAAGTGAGTTCATAGAAAACTGACTAAAGTTTGGTCAAAGGAGGGGGAGTCTTTATCAACTCTCTCCTCCCACTGTCATGTCACAAATGTTGCAGAAATTAAATTACAAAGGTTGCTGAGCTAATCCCTGTGCCCCATCATTTGCTGACCCCACACTGCTGCCTTTCTACCTACTGCCTTCCATTACTGGGCCAGCCATGACGCTGAGGGCCTGTTCCATAAGCATTTGCTTTATTCCCCTCAGAACTATGAGCTGTTTGGTGGCAGAGATCAAACTTTCTCATCTTTGTTTCACCTGAAATGCCAGAGTAGCTTCTCAACAAGCGTTTCTTAATTTGAATGATTTCGTTTTCCTGCTACTTCCAAAGATAATAAAACAGGGGCTCTTTCAAACATGAGTTTTCCTCAGTTCACTGACTAGTGTTTGGAAACCACCTCCAGGCAACCTCACTGCCCCACTAGTTTAGGACTGTGATCTTTCAGCAGATCGCTCAAACTCCTTTTGTTTCAGTTTCCTCATCTGTAAAATAACCAATACAAGTCCACTAATTATTTCCACCACTGCACGGGGCTATTGTAAGAGTCAAACATGTTATCTTGGTCAGCGTGTTTGGTAACTTTGAAAACACTATGACCATTTTTTCCTAAAGGAACACAAGCACCTATAGCATTGACACTGAAACTACATTATTTTACACTTATGCAACGTAAGCTTCAAAAGTATCATAGCCTCTTTCTGAAATCCTCATGGCCAGCTTCAAAACATGTAAATTATATGAAATAATGTTTTAAAAAAGCCAACAAGTCAGTTCAGATATTTTGTGAACTGATTGTCCCACATTTTTAAAAAGAAAGATGTGATAGAACAGTTAGTTGCAAGCATATGCAGCATTCCTCTCCACTACTTGGTTTGAAATTTACTCAAGATATCAGGCATCTTGTCACAGACTGTGACCCCGGGTGCTGTACTGTATTATTTTACAAATACCAGTATGCTTAGATCTCCAGACCTGTCAATCTACAAGAACACCAGCTTTCACATCATTGATGGACCTCCTAATTGAATTGTTATTTCTAAGAACATGTTGACCACTTTGCTTTGTCCACTTTGGGGTTTGGTTTCATAGTACAGAGCAAAGATGTTTCAATAAGTGCACCTGATTTCCCAATGAAAGCACAATTAAAGAGAAATCTTATGCAACTGTATACTATTGCTTAAAGCTGTGGCTGATTGATGACATTGTCAGTAATTGAGTATTATATATGTTGATTTGTATATTTTGGTCCTTTCACCTCTTACTACAACCTTTCTTTTTTTTTAATTGTGTTAATTATAATGCACCAAAAGACCATAGATTTTTGAGATCAAAAGATGGTCTGTTCCACGTTGAGGTGAAATGCAGATTTCCTCTTAAAAGGCAAATTCTACCTTTTCAGAAGTTTGAATAGCCTAGTACTTACAGAATCCCAGCTGGTTAAATTTAGAGCATTGGCAAAGATCCAATCCAAGAATAGTCTTTGGATTTACGCCTGTAACATTTTTATTTGATAGTGTATTGGAAAGAAAAAAAAAAGCATTCATTTTAAGCTCTTGTCTTTATACATATTGTTCTGTAATAGATGAATGGGTGTTGATAGTGGCGTTGGCTTCAAAACCATTACATCCCTTAAGTGATCTGTTTTAATTGTATGATGCCCATTTAAAGGGGCTTCTGTTTGCAAATGTTTACACTGAAATTATTTTCTCCTGCATCTCTCAATGTCGACTGCTTCCTTCTTGGCTTCACCCCATTTTTGCAATCCTGTCTTTGAGCCTTTGTCCTCCTTGAAGTATGGCAGGGTCATGGGTGCCTGAGTATTAGTGCTCGTTGCTGCAGTATGGAACTTTTCTTTGACAATTTTTCCACTTACTTATTGATTTCAAAATCATCTAGCTCACGCTTTGGCTGAGGATCTAACCTGCTGTCCATTTCCAACTCCAGACTCTCAGTTGCCATTTTTGCAAATCCATTCTCTTTATCCGCATTCCTCTAAATGTGCATCTAAATCACCTGAAGTGGTCATGAAAATGCCTATTTCTGGGCCTCATCCCAGATCTAATGAATCAGAATCTGGGAGTGAGGCCCAGGGATTTGTATTCATCACACACTTTCTCCCAAAAGAGCCTGACGTTTGAGAGCTGCTACTCTCCGCTCAGCCAGCTTTCGCTAATGATGGTAACTTCATAACCGCTGTTAAAGCTGTAGCATGTGTGTACTGGCTGAGGTAGTGTGAGGTGCTAGAACAGCTTAACAAGCTGAAATCTCTGTGGCTTCACCCAACAGGTACGTGAGGAGAGATGCTTTCCTCTAGAGCAGCGGTTCTCAACCTTCCTAATGCCGCGACCCCTTAATACAGTTC
Organism: Hipposideros armiger; assembly: GCF_001890085.2. Lineage (NCBI taxonomy): Eukaryota > Metazoa > Chordata > Mammalia > Chiroptera > Hipposideridae > Hipposideros > Hipposideros armiger. Next base: position 146,481 of record NW_017732769.1, on the reverse strand, counting down.
CTCATGTTGTGGTGACCCCCAAGCATCAAATTATTTTCGTTGCTACTCTATAACTGTAATTTTGCTACTGTATGAATTGTAATGTAAACATCTTTTTGCTTTCTGATGGTCTTAGGCGACCCCTGTGAAAGGGTCGTTTGACCCCCAAAGGGGTCACGACCCACAGGTTGAGAACCGCTACTCTAGACAGTCTTTAGGTTACTCACCCTGACAGAGGCTCTGCCTTCTTCAATACCTGTTTCTCAAGGTCAGCCTGCACGTAACAATGCAGCCAGTCAACCAGGGAAAAGAGCATGGAGGACCCCCCAGGAAATGCTTGTGGGCCTGGCCTGTGAGTGGCTTCCATCACTTCTGCCCGTATCCCGATGGCAAAAACTTGGGACTCCGCCTCACTGCTTGAGAAGTGCTGGGAAATGCAAGCTCCAGGCAGCTGCTTTACAGCAGCCTCTGTGCACTGTATGGACATAGAACAAAATTGCTGGACCCCTCCCTGGCATGTCTGCCACTAAGTGCCATCCAGAATATAAAGAGATAGATTGCCTGCTTTCAGCATATATTGTGGAACATCAGAGGCCTATTATTTAAGCACCCTCATTTCCAGAACTTCCTACCCAAGGAGGAAAGCCAGGATCCCCTCAAGGTATATCTCTAGAACTATTTGAATCCTCAATATTTCTTTTTCTTAATGTTCCTGCCTGGCTATCTTGAAACACAAGCAGATTTTATTAAATTTTGGTGATGACCTATATGAATACTAAATTACATAAAAACTAGTGGGTGAATCTTTCAATATGTTCCTGATATTGAAAAACAAGAAAGTTGTGTGTGTGTGTGCATGTATATGTAGATATACAATTATATATATATATATATATATA
>NW_017732769.1:120687-145588 GCF_001890085.2 Hipposideros armiger | reverse complement strand
TATATATATATATATATATACACACACACACCAATCATATATTGTGTGCACATATGTGTACATATTTATATAGGTACATTACATATACTCGTATATCTGCCCCTGAGTTTTGGGGTCTGTGTGTTTGTGGCCACGTGCACAGCAAATTCCTGTGGCAGATAATTTTCATGAATGTAAAACATTGCTCTGTGTTCATTTTATTACTAAGGAGACGTAAGGTATATCAGCTCAAAAAAAATTAGAGACTATGTGGCCAAGTCAACATAAAGGTGATGTATGAGTGCCTTCATGTGCCTTTTGAGGCTTATATCTCACCATTCTATTTCTTTCAGATAAAATTGAAGGGAGGAAAGCATCGAAGTTTGAAAAATTGCCTTCTAGCTTAAACACTACCAGTGACACTGAACAATTGTAACAAGACATATTATTTTAACAGGCACAAGGACTACGCTGAAGTTGAACAGGATGTTTGAAGTTCTTGACTGAAATGAGCTATGAGTCATAATTTTTTATACATGCATTGATTTGTTGGTAGTTTTCTCAGAAAACTTTCAGAATCAAACATGTGGTAGTTTTTGCTTTTATACATTTATTACTTCAATTGTTTAACACATATTCATTGAGCAACTACCAAGTGTTAGACACTGCTCTAAGCACTGAGGAAACAGTAATGAAAAATAACATTGTAAAAAATGTCAAGAGTAGAGAATACATAGAAGAGCGTTATAAAGAGTGATAGGGGCTGTTATTGTGTAGAGGATGATCAGGACAGGCCTTTCTGACCTGTGGCTATTTGAGCAGAAACCCAGTGAAGAGAAGGCATGTGCCATGTGAATTCATGAGAAGAGTACATCAGGCAGAGGTCAGAGAAAGTGCTAGTGCTCTAATGGAAGAGTGTATCTTACATGAGACATCTCTATCTTTCTTGGAAAAAGCATCAACTACATACTTTCATTTGTCTGCTGTCATAAACTGATCAATTAGAAACTGTGTTCAACTACAGGGGCCAGCCAAGTGGCGCGATGGTTAAGAACTCGCTTGGGATGCCAGAGGGCCCCGGTTCGGATCCCACATATGAGGGCCAGTGACACTGCCCTCTACAGCTAAGGTGCTGAACAACAGCTCAACCTGGAGCTGGGCTGCTGTGAGTCACCGGCAACGGCATAGGCTGCAGCCCCTGCTGCAGTGGGTTGCCATGGGCTACCGTGTGTAGCCAGCAGCCGCCATGAGCAGCCATCCAGAAGCCGGCGACTGATCTGCCTCGCCCAGGAAGAGCACAATGATGGTGCCAACTTGGGCCAGTGAAGCGACATCCTCCACAACTAGACTGAAGAACAAAACAACAGCAACTTGTCTGTTCCCATCCCCCCAATTCCCCAATAAAAATCTTTAAAAAAAAAAAAGAAACTGTGTTCAACTACAAAGTAATAGAAATATTTTAAAAAATAAACAAAACAGTGGTTTTCATTCCTTCACTTAAATTGAAGCCAGGGCATAGGCAATGGAGGGCTGGCACAGGGACGCCATCATATCAACAAGGTTCCTTCCAGCCTCTTATCTTTTTGCTTTTTCATTCTTAGTGCATGGATTTCATCTTCAAGTTTACTTCAGGGTCACAATATGGCCACTGTAGCTCTAAAAATTATATCTGCCTTCCAGGTAGGAAAGAAGGGGGAATGAGCACCTCTTCTCTGAATCTGATCTCTAGGTCCTTAGCCATGCTGCCAGCTCCTGAGGAACTCGCCCAACAGTCTCATCTAACAGCTAGTCAATTGGGTCATACGGCCTCTCTTTTCTGCAAGGCTAGGAAATATAGCTTTACATAGATACACTGCTCTCCTCAACAAGATCAGTGTTCTATAAGGACGAAGGGGAGAATCAATATCAGTAAACCACTAAAACCAAGTAGCCATGGCTTCAGTTATAAGAAGAGAATACAGAACCTCCATTCTATAACCCAGTATGAGCCTAAAGTCCTATTACTCTGTCCATTATTGGTCCTGCTTGGGTTATACAATACCTTTCTCAGTATATACATCACTTACTCTTCATCTCTTTTCTTTGAGTCCCCACACATATCTCATCATTTGTAATCTCCTCAGGTTGTTGTAATCCCTGAGAAGACCTATAAATAGCATCTCGCTTCCGTGAATGGAGAAATAAAATAACACTGTAGCAGATGGAAGCCAAATATTATTTTGGCTACTCATAAAAACCAACTCAGAGGGCATAGTTTCAGGTTTATTAGCCAGTAGCTACTACTGAAGCCCAAAATAATAGACTTTTCTACCCACAATGCTGGATTCCTCCTACAAAAAAAGCTCACTCCCAAGAAGCAAACATGCTCAGTTAGTTTTTGTAAATTTAACAATCAGACAGCCACTCCAATGGCCTAGCAGCAAGGTATTTCTCTAACTGTCGCCACAATCTGAAAAGAAACCTGAGGTGTGGGAAAGAAGTTTTTCCCCAACACTCATGGTGTCTGGTACACTGGTGACGCCAGGAAATCCGGCATCTCAGAATTCATGCCCTGCATGTACCCTCCCCCTTGAATCTGCTCAAACCAAAAGAATATGTCAGCTCTAATCCTAAACCTTAAAAGGTCACTTGCTGCTTTGATTGCTCTCTTGAGAACCGTGAACCAATAGGTAAGAGTCCAACTACTGGACAGGCCATAGAGTAAGGCCACTTACAGAGAGGGAGGGGCTCTGAGATGACAGAAAAAGAAGGACAATTCCAGCTGTCCCAGGGTCCAGTTAAACCCAGCTCCCTACTGACTCAGCTGCTTCACTTCAACCATGTGAGTGACCACTGCAAGATGGGCAAGACTGCCCAGCCAAGCCAGCCCACATGGCAAGATTGGAGCAAATGCATAAAATCACAGTTGTCTTAGATCGCTCAGTTTTGGGGTGGTGTTTTACAGAACAATCAATAGCCAAAGCAATTGAATACCAGTATTCCTTCTTCTACAATATTTTTTCATACTGTCTCCTTCTTATCTAATCTCAGCTTCAGTGTGTATTACCACTGAACTTAAAATATTGGCAAGTTATCAGTAAATATTAGCCATTATTATGTAAGTTGCTTTGTAAATGGCAATGTCAGTGGAAATATTCAGGGTAATAACCATTTCTGAGCATTGTTCGCTGCTTGTTGCTTTTACAAAACTAAACTGATACTTAGTCTTCTCAGTGATCGAAAATTGTCATGTTTATGGTCTTCTATCAGTTGCAGTGCCTACTCTATTCCTGTATAACGCCAGGTGCATCTTTCTTATTTGCCTCTTAGTTTCTGTGAGTGCTGTTCCTGCTTCATATTATGAACTTCTTCCTTATCTATACTGTGCTTTCTCATATTCCCTTTCTCTTTTCCTTGAATTCTTTTGTTTCCAATTGCCAGACTCTAGCCACTGGGCCCTCAGAGTTGGTATTCCCACAGTCTAATATTTCATAAATGTGCATTTGTACGTAGTTGTCATATGCATGTGTTAGTATGTGTCACCTATGTAGGAGGATGATACTTGAGCAAAGTTGAGACCCGGTAGTCTCATTTTTGCATTGACTAGTGTTGAGGAGTCAGTTGAAAGCTGACTGCCTGCCTTCATATCTAGGCATCCAGCTCCAAGCACAAGAACAACCTGCAAACTACCTTCATGCAAAGTAGTATCCTCTGAACTCCAGGCAAGTTTTGACCTGATCTCATCATGATATGTCAAAGATATGATGTGCTTAGAATCTAAATTTTCAAAATACTAGATTACCAATTTTCTAAGTTGACTAGTCCTTAATTCATTCTGGGCTGTAGGAGCAACAGGAGGCATAGTGTTTAAGCCCAGAGGACTTTTACAGGCCCATGAAAACATTTGATTTTTCTCTCTCATTTGGAAAAAGTAATTGAACTGAGGTTGAAGAAAAAAAATTATATATAATATTCATCTACATGCCAACACAGTAGTAAAATATAATTTTAAATATTTTTATGGAGGTAGAGACCCACAAAGGTACAAGTGCCTAGAGCCCTGGAAAGTCATAATGTGGCCCTAGATTTATTAGGCAAATCGTTCTCAAAATTTAGAAGACTTCCCTGTGCTTTTTATTAAATGGATTCTCAGCCACAATAGCAGTGATGATGCTGTTAAGAAAATATAGAATAAATCTCAGGAATCTGCATTCTTAATAAGCAATTTAGGTAATTTTACTACACACTGAATTAGAGGAAAACTAAAGAAGCAAAACCAGAAAAAAAAAATGAAGTTTTTGTCTCTCAGGAGCAGAGTTGCGGAATGGGACAAATAGGAATGAGTGTGTTGCTTTTTGTTAACTTTTCTGTCCTAATTGATTTGTTCTCACCACATGCATATGGCAAGTATTAAACTGTTGGCTCCATGGTCAGCAGCATACCTGCACTCCCTTGAGATAATCCGTATGCAGATTATTCTGCAGGGAGGAGCACAATTTGTTGACTACAAGAAAATCACTTAAATTGCATACTGGCAAATAACATATATCAGGCAAATCTTGGAAACAGCTGAGGTTTCCATGCCTTATACAAATTGTAGCTGGGTCTGTGTACACATGAGACCAGTTGGGTAGATGATTGAAATATTACACAAACAAACAAAAAAATGCAGGTTTCAAAATGAGAAGTTAGAAAGGTTCTTTAGTGTTCATTTTGAATAGCTTTAGATGTTTTCATTTCCCTAAGAGGAAAGTAAAATCAAGATGTACAAGGCAAAGAGAAAAGCAGAGATAGTTGAGTTGGAATGACTGATGGTCAAACTAGTCACCTGTAACGCTGCACCCATTGGATAAATCAAAGGTAGTGACTATTCTCCATACTCATAGAAGTATCTGTGATCTCCAGCCAACTGCCCATTTGTGATAAGGTGTGTAACAGCAGCATATGTACTAATGTTTGGGGGAAGCTTAAATTTACTAAGTTCAACCAGATTGCCTAGCAAAAGTCAGCTCTCAGCCAAGTTGATTACACATAGGCCAGTCAATTATTCTTTAATTAAGATGAATTAAATAACCACCAAAGAATTTGTCAGGGGGCAGGACCTGCACAAAGCTAGTAATCTTAGCCCATTATAAATAGTAACGTCTTCCCTAGGAGGGACCATGATGTGCTCCACAGCATGAACTGGAGTTATCGGTTATTCCCTCCAAGTCCTGGGAAATACAATTCAGTGTTCCATGATTGCAAAGTGCCTCATAACATTCATTATTTTATCTTCACAACAAGCATATTGGGCAGCCTGGGGATGTGATTCCCATTTTACACAGGAGGAAACAATCAGAGAGAGATTAAGTAATTCACCCAATGTTCCAGAATGAAAGAGGACAGACAAGTCCAATTTTGAGCTGTGAATTTCTAGCACATCATTTAGCTCAATGCCCAGCTTGCTTAAAAATCCCAAAATAAAATTTGACTGGTTTGAACATTTAAAAAGATATCATAATTGCTTAAATTAAAGATGTCTTGATGGACTCGGATGCTATTTCTTGTCTGCCATCATCCCCCTGGACATGTTCTGTGAAATTTCTTTTCTCAAGGACAGTGTTGATTGAATTGGAAAGAGTCGTGTTCCCTTTTCCTATTTTGGCGACTGCAGTATCCCCCCACCGACCATATGCACAGTGGCCATCTGGAAAAATCCGTTCCTAACTTCAGGGAGTATTACAGCAGTTTGCCCTAAAACTGTTTACCCACTGGCACCACTCTTCATTTTTCAGAAGCAGGGTGATTTCTACTTGGGTTGACTTGAGATTTTGCCTAATAACCAAAACAAACAGTGGTGCATAAGCCTCCTTGGGCGATCTGCACACATATGTAGACAATACTCCCCCAGTGCTGCTCTACAATTTGTTCCTTTTTTGGCAGTTTTTGTTTTTTATAAAGAGTTGTTTAATTCAGGCTTTATTCAATGTATTCATGAATACAAGGCTTTTTTTTTTTTTTCTCGTTTCCTTTTTTTCTGACTAAGAAATACTCAAAGGTATAATCAGGTCTTTCTACAGTATTTAATTAGCCATAATTAAAAGACATCTACACAAAGCACGGTGTTTTCAAAGTCTTTTCTTCTGTTACATTGCTAATGAATTAAGAAATTAATTGGCATTGTGAGTTACAATAGAACATGTCAATGAGAAAATATTAACTGTCTTATAAAATTACCCTTTTCTTGTAGATCATGCTCTGTCACTATACTAAATTCAGTGTCATTCCCAACCACTAAAAGAAAAGAAGAAGCCAAAGCAAAACAATTGTGGGAGTGGGAAAAGCTGAGAAAGGGATAAAGAATGTTCCTACAGACTCATAGTCTAGTAAGTTTATTTTAAGTGCTTAAATCTCCAAGCTATGACATCAGCTTTTGGAGATTTTTTAAATCTCCAAATCTCTTAGGGATAGTGGGGTGGTGGGATAGGGGATAGCAAGGAGCGTTGGGAAAAAGATGAACTTATTATGTTCATACCAAACAATCAGACTCTATTGGTTAATCATATATATGGCAATATTATACATATGATTAATTCTAACAACAATAACAAGGTCTGATAAAGAACAGTTTAATAAAGAATTGTGAAAGTATTGTTTCATGGAAATCGTTTGTCCTTCAGAAGGCTGTTTTCCATGGACATATATAAACTTTATCCTTCCACTTTAAATGGCAGAGAATGAGTATTACTTGGGTACAAAATAGAAATCAAATATAACAAGTACGATAGATAAAGGATAGACAGAGGGTACCAAAACAATGTATACACATTTTTTTTTTTTTTTAGCTGAGCCTTCCTGCCACTTGTTGGCAGCTCAGTGGCAGCTCAGCTCGGGCTGGGAGTTGAACCGGCAACCGCATTGCTCAGAGTTCGCACTTTTGAGTGAGCTCTTAACCAACTGAGCCACTTGGCTGGCCCACACATTTTAAGAAAGAAAAAAACTATTAAAATTGTAATACTCAATATATACCGATAACACAAGATGAATACAAATTATGTGCATACATTTTTTTGGCACCCCGGTATATGTTTAACATGTGAAAAGCTCTGTAAATCTTTAAGATAATAGAAAAGTGCCAACACAGGTGGGCAAAGAGCAAGAACAGACCGATTCACATACAAACAATACCGATAGCTAATAACCATAAAATAGGTCAATTACCCTAGTAATCAAAGAAATACAAATCCAAATGAGATCACTCTTAACTCCTATATCATTATTAAGAATTTCTTAAAATCATAATATCAGTTTGGAGAGGCTATGGAGAAGTGGATATTCTGATCCACTGGTGTTGGGACTACAAGCGATGTGTCTTTCTAGAGAGCAACTGAGCTGTATGCATCAGAAGTGTTAGAAGTGAGCACATGCTTTGACTCAGTAATTTTACTTCTAAGAATTTTTTTCTAAAGAAATTTTCAAAGATGAAGTGAGATACTTATCTTGGAAGTTGTTTAGCACAGCAAACATCATATATTTTTATAATATCAAAAATATAGAAATAATCTAAGTGCCAACAACAGTTAAGGTTTAAATATATGTATTAATTATGCATTTAGTTGAATATTATGCCAATAAAAATATTTCTGAAGAATATATAATGACATAGAGAAAAAGTTATCATACAATGTTAAAACATAAAAGTTATCATACAAAGATAAAACTATATTACCCAAATGTTTTCAAAAAATGTATAGCTGACTATATAGAGAGAAGAATAGAAATACATTAAAATAATATCAGAAGTTATATCTGGGTAGTTGAAATTACTTGAAATTTTTGCCTCTATTTTTTGTAAAATGCTCTATAAGGAAAATGTGCTATTTTATGATTATAAAATATAAAATTGACTTTATAAAACAAGATCAGGATCAATATGCTTCTTTGAAGGAATAAGTACTAGAGCAGAAGCACAGTTTTAAATTTAAACTTCTGCCACAATTAAATGTAACTGAAAATACTTATATTTAATTTGTGTATTTTTAGGCCTTAATGACTAGCCATACCATAGATATTTTAACATTGTTAAGGAATCCTCTAATAAATCTAAAGAGACAAATGCCATTATCTACCCTCCGTAATCGGATAGAGTTTAATTTCAAATTGAAGTTTACCTGGAGTCCTTAATTCTGTGCTAAATAATTTGGAAATCCACTAATTAATGAATCAGAACAATGCTTGCATAGAATGATTGTGGAAGTAAAGATTAATAATCATTAATGATCATTTTCATATGTTACAATATTTGAGCCTCATACTTTTAAACGGGAGTAATGCTTTTGTGATTAGAGATATGGAGAAGTTTATTAAAGCAAAATTAATGGAGTTACCCAGGTCTCTTGTCAAGTCAGAAATGGAACCTTTCACTTTGTGCATCTGATTTCTAACCCTAGACCAAAGTTCAGAGTTTATGCCTATGTTCCATGCCAACACCCTAAAATAACCTCTCTCTCTTATCCATTGATGTGATTCTACCAAAAAAAATGTGTGCACTTAAAGTTAAGTATAACAACATCCGTAACTGGTTAAGTTTGATAACAACACACATTTCTAGTCAGCAGCCCAGGAGACACAAAGCCCAGAGCCTGAAGTGGGCTCAAATTTCCACTAGGTGGCAGGTAGCCTGCTTTTCCTGGAGTGAACCAGTTGCAGAGAATTTGCAGCTATTTGCCACATTTTAAAAATGTAATTTACACAGAATCTATACAGATATTATATTCATGTTGTGTAAAAAGCTAGTTAATGTAAAGGCAAAAGTTACAGCTACATTTTTGACCTTTGGAATGATATAGTTACGTTTAGTTTTTATTCCAAAGCTATTGACCTGAACTCTGCATTCCCCATTTGGCAGATGAAGATATTAGTGTCTCTGCCCCTTCCTTCTATCCCACCTTTGCCTTCCCGTTTTCCCTGTCATCTGTACTTTTACAAAACTTGGTAACATTTACAGCCTGTCAATCAAGCTTTGTTCTTAGGACGATTCTAAATGATGAAACTATAAATAGTAACATTATAGCTGAGAACATAATTTTTTGTCACTAACAACCAAGTAGTTTACAGTCCCCTTCCTATACAAATAGTGTGTGTTTGTTTTAACGTGGAGTTTCCCATTTCTTTCTCCTCTTATTTTTCCTTTTGCTCATAAAAGTCTTTGACTTTTATTCTAATACTATCATGAATTATTTTTTTAAAAACTCATTATCATTTTTAACTTCCAAGAGATCTTTGAAGTTTTCAGATTTTACTTTTCATATAATATATTGTTATTTTACTAATAAAGGTGGGTTTTTTTTGTTTTTTTTTTCTCAACTCGACTTGAGAATTTAGTCTGAATCTTATTTTGGAAGTTCTAATGCATTCCCTGGAAGAGTACGATTTTCTCAATGATTTTTCTTTCCTTTCTTTCCTCTTTTTCCAACCTTTCCTGCCCCCCTTCTTCCCTCCATTCCTTACTTCTGTGTCTTTTCTCTTTCATTTTCTGGGTACAGCAGCTCACAGCATCCCTACTCCCGGCTTGAATCACTCTGCAGCAAGTTTTTACACGGTGTCCTCAAGTTCCTGGGACAGGCTTTTATCAGTCTCCTTTCCTTCCTAGCCTCACGTCCCCGCTTTCCCACTAGAATTTCTAGAGGTTACTTCCCAAATAAACTACTTGCATCTAAATAAGACAGTGAATTTTGTAAAGTGTGTCAGGTTTGACTGCCCCATTCCTACGAAATGTGAAGCAAATGAGTAAATGATGATAAAGCATTCATTTTGTTGGAAGATTCCTGTTTAACCAGAGTTGAGTGTTTTGTTCTTTAGCACTAATACCTTTATGACTTGTCAGCCTCAGTTTCTTAAAACACTGCCCATTTACTCCCAAGACAGTTGGGTAATTTTTCTATTTCTTTAAAGAAAAATTTTACTACTTAAAAAAAAAGAAAAAAGAGTGTTTGCTGTTGATATTGCATTTGCCTGAGGGATAAATAAATATCTTGATGTCTGTAATATATGCCTAAATAAATGTCCTGATGTTGCAGATTTGCATGGGAAGGGGAGGGGCGGGGAGCATGTAAGGGGGATACAGTTGATCTGAACACAACCTGTGGTTATCCTGTTCCTCCTGCCTCCTCTGCTCTAAGTGTACCTGAGAGCTGAATTGCTTTGGGGTCCTGCAGGGCACAGTGACTGTCTGCTTGGCTGTAACCACTTATTGCATAATTTCAGCAATTGCTTTCTCTGCTCCACTTTATGGCTCATTTTTTCTCCTTCTTCCAAATAGTTGTTGAAATTTGCTACTGATGATGGCTCCCTTCCTATTCTCTTCATGACTGTAGATACATACATTTTTAAATCAATCTCTTTATGATCAATTTAAGGATGGCCTCTTGAAAGAAAGGAAACAAACGCTTGTGATCAGAGTGCCATATTAAAAGGGAAGCTAGCTGTTATCTCTTCTAAAAGAAAAAAAAGCTATCAGCAAAATGTACTTTATACCTTATGTAACTGTGAGCTATTAAAATAAGATCCCATTTGTAGCTAGAGGGTTATAAAATATATACAGTTTCGGTGCAGAAGGCACCTGGCTCAATTTTGATGGGTCTTACTTTTTAATTAAATGTCTATTATATCCCAAGCTTCATTATAATTTTATTTGGTCTCTCTTCAGAATCAGGACGCCAGTTGACACTCATTCTGGAAACTTTTGAATCCTAATAATTCATTAAGGGGAATCCAGATGTAAGTTGAATTGACTACCAGAGACTGTAATGATCAATTATGTTTATACGTCTGGGTGCCGAGATGTTTAGAAATTATAATTTATTCTCCTTATGCATTAGGTATTATGCATTAAGTATTTAATTCCTTCACGTGTTATCTAACTCCTCTTTTTGGAGCATCTTTCTGTTAGTTCTAGACAGTCTCCTGAGAAAACTATATTATTCCCAGTTTCACCTCCACGTCCTATCCTTCGATTTATCCTTCTGTGTAAAGCAGAGAGAGTATTTTGCGGTTGAGGGATTTTTCTTTTTCTCCTCTATTGAAAAGGAGATTTTACATAGTAAATTAAGTTACTCCTAGTTTTCCCTCTCACAGTTCTGGAAGGACTGCTTAGTGTAATGCAAAACACTGAAAGAAAGGTTAACCTTACTTGGGACTTTTAGACACATGCTAATGGCTCCTCTAGTCAGCTAGAATGGCATCTTCAGCATTTAACAATGTACCCACAGAGTGTATTGCCTGGCATATACTCATTCCCTAACAGTAATTACTGAATAAATGAATGAGTCCCAGAATAGTGCTCCCCCTTGGTCCATGCAGAAGGCAGAATAACAGCTCCTCTAAAGATGTCCACATACTGAAACAGTATTTTATTTATTTTTTTTAATGAGTGTTTTTGTGTGTCTGGGATCGTGGTCTCGTGGAGCTGAAGAATGGAGACACAGACCAGAGAGGTAAAGTTGCAGAAAAGGAGTTTATTAGAAGAAAAAAATACATTTCAAAAAAAGCAGAAGTGGGAGAAAAAGTAGAGAATGGCTCAACAGCCATTATTAGAAAAGAAAGTACACTCCAAAGAGTTTGGAGCAGGCCAAGCAAAGGAAGCTCAAAAGGCCTTGACTAGCCAGGACTTGGAGTTTTTATCCCTTCTTCCTCTAGAATGGGCTGTTCCTCTCTAGGTGTGGGACCACTTGATTAACACCTGTGATTGACAATAGGCTATTATCTTATCTCTTCAGACTGGGCATGTTCCTTCCCAGAATTCAGTCTGTTATAATGATATTAATGAACTTCCAGGCATGTGTATGGTATTATAATAATGGTATAATGAAAGTGAAATGAAGTTCGTTATGGCCTTTACTGGGCAGGTGTGGGTGACTGGTCTAATCCAGTCAGGTATTTAGTACCCATTTGTTTCCCTGTAAGCGTAGATAATTACAATGAAAAGGAGAAGTTTTTAGTGGAGAGGGGAGGTCTTTTGGGCGGTCACATTCTGCAGGGACATTCTGCAGGGACAGGCAGGAATGCAGAGATCCAATGCCTGCCTCTAACTGCCTGCCTTGTTTTCCCCTTGAGAGACGCAATCCCCATAAAATCTCTATGGGAAGCTGAGGGACAGGATGTCTTTTTTTCTGTATTTGCTTCCTGCTGGGCAGGGGCGTAGAGCTGTCCCTGCCTGTTGGGAGATCCATGAAACTCTCACCCTAGCTGATCTCAGATGAGACGAAGGGGTCTTGAGATCCACCTGGAAGACCACGCTGGCTTCTTTGGTTGTGACTGGCAATCTTGTTGGGGTGCCCTCTGCATCCCCAAGGCTCTTAAATGAGGAAAAATAGATTTTAATTAATAAATTTCTTAAAAAGCAGAGCTCAAAGCTATTGATGTAGGGTAGCTATGGGTTTGGAAAGAATATTAGCCTTTAATGTTTACAATCAACAAGTATACTGGCCTGGGGAAATGTTAAAATCTATTTAGTCTCTGGGATGGGATTATCCAAGAGTTAGGTCCGGAATGACTTGGAGAATGCTGGGAAGTCACAGGCTTTTAAGTAGTTATCTAAAGCCGGGGTGGGTGAGAGAGAGATTCTGTGATTCAGTCTAGGGGCAATCTTTAGTCTAGGATTCAGAAACTGATTACAAGAGTAATCAAAGCCAGGAGCTAAGGAACTAGGGAAGAGGAGACTTAAAACTTCTATAGGAAAACTTAAAAGTTGTCCACCAATATAACAGCTAAGTAAACATTTGCTAAAGTGATCAGGAAATGAAAACTTATAACCTCACTTCTGTGAGCCTGTTATTCTGTCCTCCTTGAATTCATAAAGCTGTAACCTCCAAGGTGACTGACTGTATTTGGAATTAAGGCCCTTAGAGGATAATTAAGGTTAAATGAGGTCATAAGGGCGGGGCTCCATCTGATAGGACTGTGGCTTTATAAGGAGGAGAAGAGAGATATCTGCCTGCCATGAGAGTACACTGCTAGAAGCCAGGAAGACTACCTTCACCAGGAACCTAATCAGCCAGCACTTTGATTTCAGACTTCCCAGCTCTAAAATTATGAAAAATAAATTTCTGTTTAAGCTACCCAGTCTATGGTGTTTTGTCATGGCAACCCAACAGTCTAAAACACACACCTGAAAATAAAATAATAAGACATTTAACCATAAGAGGTATACGTTGGGTTGTCGGAAAAGTCATGACATATTTTTTCTCTGTTTTTCATTGCAAAAATGCGTCATGACTTTTCCGGCAATCCAATAATATCACGAAACCCTACATTATTTAAACTAAAAGTATAAAGATGTTGAATTGGATGAAATAATGTATATATTCATTGGTCTTCCTGCCAAGGGGTGATGAACTTAATCCTTGCCATTTGTGCTTCTCTTTTTGAGATGTGTTATTTACAAACTCTCCCCCTCTCACCATCGAGATCAAAGAGACTATCCATTTAACTTGCTATTATTTGCTCATAGTCTTGGTTTCATTTGATTATGGTTTTGTGTAAAATAGATGAGAGAGATTGATGTATTTCTTTTTCTTTTTACAACAAATTAACTGGAAGCATCTGTGCTGCTACCTACTCAAGCAAAAATAGACCAGCAGTTCTTTTGTTTGCTGTGCTTACCTTACATTCATGCTACCTCTACTATTGTGATATGATAAGAATACATGCATTTGAAAATTGATCACTATTACTTTCTAAAAATTATTTTGTCAATGTGACAAGTACCTGATGTTAAGTAATAGGGTTTGTGCTACAAACCCAAGAACCATGCTGTCAGGTCAAAAATATAACATTCAAGAAAAGCTGCATTAAATCCAACATCCAAGAATTTCAAATATAAGGGGGTCCAAAGGAGTAGTTTTCCCATACAACAGTGACAAGGAGAATGTATAATGTGCATGTAACTGGAAAATGAATTGTTTTAAACTTTATGTATTAAGGTTGGCATGATGAGTTATAGCTAGAAGTAAAATGATCGCAAAGTACAGTGTCTACGTGAAATATATGCTGGAAAGTTGCTGCTGAAATATCAGTGGTTTTCAAGACTGACTCCTTACAGAATCCACTGAAACTCTTGTGGTTTTCAGGGTTGAATGCTTATAGAATCCACTGTACTGGTAATCCAACTATAATGAGTAGACAAAAGCAGCAAAAGCTCTGTTGAAAAATGAAGACTGCATCTTGGTCATTGAGCTCAGTTAGATAAAAAAGTAATGCACAGCTACAAACAAGGGAAACCTGTCCTAGTACTGACTATAATAATTTAGAAATGAATGTCATTTTGGTCACACAAGTGATTCCTCTAAGGTCAAGGAAAATCAGTGAAGTCTCCCCAGTCATTATGTACACAAGATCTGACCTTCAAGCTTTACTTCCTTCATCTTGAAATTCAATCAGCCAGCCTTCCCAGTCAGGAACATCACCAGCACACAAGCCAGTCTAATGAATTTGTGAACTGATTATTAAATGATGCATACGAGGCCAAA
Organism: Hipposideros armiger; assembly: GCF_001890085.2. Classification (NCBI taxonomy): domain Eukaryota; kingdom Metazoa; phylum Chordata; class Mammalia; order Chiroptera; family Hipposideridae; genus Hipposideros; species Hipposideros armiger. Next base: position 131,120 of record NW_017732769.1, on the reverse strand, counting down.
ATAATAGTCCTAAGCGAAGTTTCCGAACATGTAGAAAGTATGATTCATTTTTTCCACTGGGCCAATATTAGAGTGAAGAAGTGCAAGAATTATATATGAACACTCATAATGTGGTAAGAAGATTCTTACTATTGATGCTCCTCAGAAGTATGATATGAGTGGGACAGAGTTCAACATGATATCTGGCCAGATCTGTTATTCATTTATTTATTCAAAAGTTCAACAAATAATCTTGGAGAGCTACTCAGTGCCAAACAAAGTTTGCTCCTCATGGTCCTATTGAGCCATGTATGTCTTCTTCATGGAATACAGGACCAAATGTGGGCAAACATTGACAGGTTAAAGTACAGAACCCTCTACCCAATGCAATAGTATCATCTTCAGCACCCTGAGAGCAAGAGGTCATCCAGTCTCTGGTTGAAACCTCCCAGGGCCGGCGGAGTGGAGCGTTGGTTAAGAGCTGGCTTGGGACACCAGCTCTGAGCAGCAAGGCCCCAGTTCGGATCCCACATGTGGGCCAGTGATGCTGTGCCCTCTACAGCTAAGATGGTAAACAAGCAGTCAGCATAGGCTGCAGCCCCTGCTGCAGTGGGCTGCCGTAAACTACCTTGTGTGGCTGGCAGCCAGCGTGAGTGGCTAGCAGCCGGTGTGAGCTGCAAGAGCCGTAGCGAGCGGCCGTCCAGAGGCCCGCGACCAATTTGCATCACCTGGAAAGACAGCAATGCTCACAGTACCAACATGGGTCAGTGAAGCGATGTCCTCCACAACTAGACTGAAGAACAAAAGGACAACAACTTGTCCGTTCACTGTCCCCGATTCCCCAGCGCTGTTCCCCTCCCCCAATTTCCCAATAAAATCTTTAAAAAAAATAAAAAAATAATAAAACCTCCCAGAAACCTCTAAAGACAAATTCTCAGATGTATGAAATCTGTCCCTAATATGATCGCTGGCAGCCAGTTCGGTCAGCAACTTGAAGGTCTGCCACTCTGCCAGAGGTGATCTGCAGGGTGACAGCAGGTGTCAGTGGAGCAAATGTCTTTGGCTCTGAGTTTTATTTATGAGTGAGAGCTGATTGACGGTTCAGCCCACATACACACGCAAGCTAATGGCTTCATCTTTACAGTTTGAAATGTAATGCCATGTTAATTTGGATACACAGTTGTTAAGGTTCTTATCAAAGTTTTTGGGGGGTTTTCTGTTAGCCATTTACTTCAAGCTTTCCCTCTCAAGCTTTCCAACTTAAATTGTTTACATGTAATCTCTGTGTTAATACCAGATATAGACAGAAAGCATCTGTATTGTATCAGGTACAGACAAGGAAACAGCAAAGCCTAATTTCTGATCTTTATGTAGTATGCGTCTTCTTCTTTCTTGACACTATTAAATGTAACACAGTGAAATATGATATTTAAATATTAGGGCAAAATTCTGCATTTTTAAGCCTTCTTTTCTGTTCATTTTTGTCTTTGTCTTGAGAGATAGATGACAGACAGATAGATAGACCAATTGATCTACCTATATAATGGAATGGCATTATTTTAAAAACTAAATCCCACCCCTCACTTCAGTAGCTAGGGGGAAACATTTCGTCAAATGGATAGTGTTATAAGAGGAAATCGTGATATGTTTTTTGCAATCCTATGTTCTACAGTAGTAAGTTGTTATTAAGGGCCTATAGCACTTTACCTAGAAATCCTTTATTAGGTCAATGGCACATGATGTAGGGACTGGAAAAAGAGGGCTGGATCCTGGCCTTACACATGCATGTCTGAAAACTGGCAGTCACTCTTTTTGGTGGAGATGTGTTATTCCAAAATTGGCATAATCACAGTTTCCACCTCGTTTATGACCAGCATAAAAAATTGCATAAAATATCATGCACAGCTGTAGTCAGAAGGAAGATTCAATTTGGGCTTTGTGTAGACTTGACTTGCTGCCAGAGCTGTATTACATACATCATCAAGGGCTGTATTTAAAAGGATAAAATACAGTTTTAATTCTCATGGCAAATTTACTTTTTTAAAGAGAGATAAAAATGTTAAAATAGATCATAAAGAGCATTACATCTCTCCCTTCCCCCACCATGTCTATCTTTTGTTAATATAATGTTAAAGGGTTTGCAAAAGATGGGAAAGCCATACAATTAAATGTTAAGACTGCAGTTCTGTCTATCCTCAGAACGAGAAGTTATCTGGTGTGATTGCATACTCCTTTTCATTATTTCGACAGCCTCGTAGGGAATATTATTATATGAGAACAACCTCAAACATCCCTGCTGGCTTCTTTGAGAAATCTCAAAGGCCAGAGTGATAGAGAACAGCATGGGCAAGCTGCTGAGGAAAGACCACATTTTCATCTGAAACCCAAAAGCACAGTGTAGCACACATTTTTACAAGGAGATTTTCTCCACCCCTATGGAGGAGCGGGCTGACTTCTGGCATCCTCTGTGTCACTGCATCACAGCATTTGCAAACCCTCAAGAGCCTTAAAGGGCCAGCCTCTCCATTTCCCAATCAGGGCCCAAAGAAAACAGGGCACCTGGTTGGCTAATCATTGACTGACTGAATCAGAACCAGGCCACTATTCTGTGGATTTTGAATGCACTGTTCTTTCTACCTTTTTATGTTACTTCACTTTATGCTGCTTCAGGAAGTGCTTAGAATGAGAGAGGATGTCCACTGAGAGATAGAGGGAAAATCTTAAAATAATTTTTTTTTATCTGATGGTGCGCTAGAGCCAGTTTGCACAGACTCTTGAAAATTGAATGTTCTCATCTCTTCCTGACTCATGATAGCTTGAAATTAGTCATAGTGGGCGTATTTACACCATAGAAGTGGGCAAATTCTACAAATCAGGGTTCTTCTCTTCCTTAGAGCTAATTGTTAAACATTTCTCAGCACGACACTCCCCTTATTGCATGCACCACACGAAGATTAGGTGTAAGGCTGCTCTCACTTTCCTACACTCATCCCCTCCCTCACCATCACCCGTTGTCACCTCTCAGTCATTTACAGCACAGCAAGCGAGGAGCTGCTATGAGGTTTCTTTGAGTCTATAAAGGATCTTGAGAATTACCTGTTTCAGGGGCTTAGGGCTCTACCAGGACACCTAAAGTCAGGAAATACCAGGAAAGGACGTTTTGTCACTGACTTACAGAAAGCTAATATGCTCGGTAGTTTTGTCAGAGCTTTGGGTTCTGAAGATTTATTTCTTTTAATCTAAAGAGCGCATTGGTATCTTTAGTTTATGTAGATAATGTATAGCTTATCATTAAGCAGACTTTTGCTGCAGGAGAAACAGTTTCTTAAAATTAAGGAAAGAAGCTGAGGAAGAAATTATGAAATAATTTTTTAATATAGAATTGTATGAAATTAAAAATGTACCAAAAGCTGACTCAGCTTCATCTAAAAGAATATGTTTTACCAACAAGAGACCAGGGGATGCAAGTGCTAACAGCTTTGTAGGCAGGTAGGCTTATGTTGGATCTCAGCTCTGACAACTATCAACCCTGGGACCTTGGAAAGCTAGTAACCTCTCTAACCCTCACTTTCCTCATCTGTATAATGGAAATAAAAATAATATCTGATTCTTAGGGTTATTGGAAAGATTAAATGAGACGACGTGCACTCAACCCGTCTCCTTTCACCTGCCTAAGAATTCTGCTCTAGCAATTCTCTCCCTCTCTCTCCTACATCTTGAATTTTTTGGTTTCTTCTCAGGGTGTTATTTCTCACCACTTCAAAGACCTTTATTGATCTTGTCAAGGTTACCAGTGATCTCCATATTACGTTGGCCAAGTGTCTGTTCTCATCTCACTTGACTTAGCAGATGACAGCTAATCAGCTCCCCCCTTTTAATACACTTCCTTCACTTGGCTTTCAGTGCCCCTGACTCTTAGGACTTCCCTTCTCCCCTATGGGCACGACCACTTCCAGTGGTCTAAGAGCTACGAAGGAGCACTACATTGTGTCATGACAGATTGTAATAGGGACATTGAACCCTGGTGAGGGAGGTGAGATGTGACGAATGAATAGCAAATATTCAGACCAGTGTTTTTCAATTTTGGCTGCACATTTGAATCATTGGGAAGCTTTTGGAAACTATCACGTACTGTCCACAGCAAGTAAATCAGAATCTCTGGGGGTAAAACCCAGGCATCAGTATTATTTAATGTTCCTCAGGTGATTAGAATGTTCAACGAACACTGGAAACACTGATTTAGATGAAGAAGAATTAAAGGTAGATCCCAACGGAAGGAAAAAGCTTATAGAATGTCTCCCTGGGAGAGATAGCAGGTATATGAACACGAAAGATTGAGAAAGGCAAGTGATGCCGGAGCAAAGAAAGTAAGGAGAATATCATATTTGTAATACAAGACAGAAGATTATTTAAAATATGGCAAAATATTTATAAAACACTAGTTAAGAAATTCAGGATAAATAGAGATTATTTTGGCTCAAGAAAAAGTATATAAAGATGAAAATTAAGAGAAGTAGTACTGTGTATCAATTGATAGGAAGATTGGAGTCATACTGGCTGGATTTGAATTCCTATTTCACTACTTTCTTTGACTTTGGGCAAGAGGCCTCAGTTTCCTCAACTGTTATATGTATATAACAGTAAATGTATCTCGTAAGTTTCTTGGAGGATTATGATAATAATGATAATACAGGCTTTCACAAAAGTTGATGGAATTAAGTTAGAAAGTTTGGGCTTTCAATCTTAAAAGAACCATGATACGAGGTGTGATCAAACAATACGGTGAATGTTTAAATAAAAAAAAATTACAGTAAAAGACACATTGCTACTAATTCCCCTCAAAATACTTCCCCTTGTTTCAAACACACTTATGTCATCGTTCTTGCCAGTTTCTGAAGCAGTTCTGGAAGCCCTCTTTCATGAGTGTCTTTAGTTACACTTTCATGGCTGCCTTGATGTCCTGAACCATTTTGACTTTGGGGAAGAGCCAGAAGTTGTATAGTGCCAGGTGCGGTGAATAAAGTAAATGAGGACACACCATAATGTTTTTATCTGACAGAGATTGCTGTACCAGAAGCGACGTGTGACACAGAGCATTGTCATGATGGAGGGTGTGTTACTGCACATTTTAAAACACACCCTTCAACCATAGCACACACCCAATTGATTGCACCGAACAAGTTGAAACTTGTCACACACTGTTACTAAGATTCAATGTACCACTTCCCATATTGAAGATCCCTGCCTTTGAGTTGGATGGCACTTGGCAACAGCATTCACCATATTTTGTGATCACAACGGAAAGACTCTGTGTCACACATCACTTCTGTTATACAGCAATTTCTGTCAAGTAAAAACATGATGGTGTGTCCCCATCCACCCTATTCACTGCATCTGGCACCGTGCAACTTCTTGCTCTTCCCTTAAGTCAAAATGACCATGAAAGGTAAACATTTTGAATCGATTCAGGACACGCTCATCAAAGAGCATGTCGGACCTTTTCTGGAAGGCCAGTGTTCCTCACTAGCAACACATTAATCCAGGCTTACAGAAAAAAAGACTTGACTACCATGAGCTACAATAAACCTTGTGGCAAAAACCAAGACTGGAGGTTGCTTGTGAAAGCTTCTATTCTTCAGAAGAGCCTTAACATAAAAAGCATGCTGATTTATTCACAATGAGTAGGATTAGGCAGCAAAGGGGAGAGAGGATGCATGTATGAATGCGTGTGTCCCTAGAATCACAAACCTGTCCACTGTCAGATGCTGTCCTTCTATTTGGGACTCCTACTTCTTACCAATAATGTGTAGCTGGTCTCAAAAATATTGATGAGGCTCCCACTATGCGCCAAGGTCCTTTTATGGCACTAGAGATATAGAGGTGAGTAAGACATAGTCTCTGCCCCTGAGAAGCATGCCAGAGAGTAGGGCATACAGATCACGTACATACATAGATTGATTTAACATAATAGCAAAATTGCAAAGGTGAAAGTAGGCACGTGGTGCTGTGTGCACGCCCCTCTCAGCCAATATTAGAAACCATGATACCATACATGTGTCTTGACAGAGAAGAGCCCAGCCCAGAAATGAAATGTGAAAAGAATATCCAATACAAAAGTAAAAACAAAACAAAAATATGAAGAGAGACTAGTAGCAGACTAGTAAAATGAGCTCCCAAGCAGTGGGTCATCCTAAATGCCTGGGTCTTCAATTAGAAAAGACTTTCCTTTCCTTCCCAGAGTTGCCATATCACTTCTCTCCACTATCTGAAGGGATGGTCTCATTGTCTACCTCCTGTTCCTGGAGGTCCATGTGCAGCTGTGTGCATGCATGCTCCCAAACATGCTCCCCCCAGGTGCACTTGCATGACCCGATGATGTCTTAGCATTACAAAGGAAACGGCCTAGAAATGCAAACAAAGCTATTTATGGGCATAGATACACATCGTAATTATCTACATGTTTTAAACAATACCAAGAGTTAAAGCATGATGGCATATCCACAAAATAAAACACTCTAAAGCTATTAAAAATACATCGTTCTGAAATTTTAAGATTATTCAATGGCATTGGGGAAATGATCAGAATATAATGTCTATTCCAATTGTGTGTGTGTGTGTGTGTGTGTGTATGAGTATGTATGTATTTGTATTTCTCGAATTTTCTGCTTTGAGCATGAGCTGATGTAAACATATGTATATAGATATAGAAGTGCTTTTGTGTGTATACATATATACATATTCACCTTTTATGTTTACATCAGCCCATGCTCAAAGTAGAAATTTTGAGAAATACAAATAAATAAATAAATACTTAAATGAATTGTATATGTAACACCAAGAGGCAGAGATAATCATCACTAACATTTAGGCATATATTTTTTTTTCAGGCCATTTTTTGTACATGCTTGCTTTTAGAAACTAAACTAGAATACTGGAGTTTTGTGTTATTTATTGTGCTCAATCCATGCACTGTCCTATCAGGAACCCTTTTCCATATTTTAAATTATTCTTTATAGATTTTATTTTAAAATCTGTATAATATTCCATCTTTTGCATATAGTATAATTTATTTAGCAATTTCCTTATAGTGGACAGTAATAATTTTTATTATCTTGTTGTTACAAATGACTCTTCAATGAGCTTCTTTGACCACAAGTCCTTGTTCATATATTCACTTATTTCCTGGGACTAGCTGTATAGAAGTATAATTACTAAGTCAAAAGGTAGATGATTTTTAATGCTCTTGAAATGTGTCTCCTAAGCTGCTTTCAAGAAAGGTTATACTGGCTGATACTCTCACCAATGATGTACGAAGACACTCATAGCTTTGAGTCTCAAATGTTATCTTTTACCAATTTGACACCTGAAAAGAAGTATCTTTTTGATACTATATTATGTTAAGTAAACCAAAGTACACAAAACTGTACATGCGATGTGATGGCAACAATGAAGAAGTATGCCTAGAAAAACCTAAATGGAAGGAAATAGATGAAAATGTTAAAATGTTTAGCACTTCGTGGTAGAATAATAGATGACTACTATTTTCATATAACAACATTAATAACAACAGATGTACTTACTATTTATTCAAAGCTACCATGCTTTGGGAAACATTCTAGATAATTTACCTGCAGTAGCTCATTGAATCCTCAGAACCCTACGAAGTTTTATGACACCATTTACAGAAGAGCATGACTACACACAGAAAAGACATAGCAGCCAGGCCAGTATTCCAAAGCCAAGCTTTAATTAGTGTTACAGTTCCTGCTTTTTCTTCTTTCTCTTACTTTCCTACATTTCAGGGTTTTGTTGTTGTCAATGAGTAGGTGGGTTTTTTTTTAATCATAAAAAGCAATAAAAATTATTTGTACAGTCACTCGCAAATAAAAGGATCCCTTGCTACAACTGTTGTCAATCAAATTTGACCAGCTTTCCCAGAAAAGCAGCTCATTCTCCAGCTCAGGATGTGAACTTGAGATACTTGAATGTCCCACAGTGACCGTGGGTTGCCCACATGCAAGGAATCATCAGTGTCACTACTTGGAGCATTGATTCCTGACACCCTTGAAGCCACATGACATAGGTGGCTGCTATTCACGGGGCCTTGACTTATAGCGCATCACTCTGTCCATAAGAAACGCTGCCTCTGTGAGCAAGGTGGCTACATTGGCGAGAGTGATAGAGTCAGAATCCAAGCTGCTGCCCTTCTTGCTTTAATTGAATGGTTGTACTTTCTTTGTATTAGTATTAATTCTAGTATTTTTAAGAAGATAGACAAAGAGATGATGTAAATATGATGTGCCCTTGTTTTTATAAGTAATAAGCTTGCTTCTGTTTTTTAATTAAAGTCCACATAACATCTAGGCAATTTTTACGACAGTCTTTAAATATGTTAAATATATACTACCTGCCAAAAAAAAAAAAATAGCATATCTGCAAAGGAGTCATTCTAACATCTTTTAAAGATACATTTCAGGAAATTGCTAAAAACATGCTACTTAATGATCGTTATGAGCTTTGAAAATATATGTTTGCACACAGATGAGCACAATAGCTATTTTAAAAATTAAGAAGAAATTTTTGAAACTGTTATTTCTATTTTGGGTTTTATTAAATCTTGATATGTTAAATATTTATATTGAAAACATAATACACAGAAAAATGAGGAAGGAATAAGGAATATCTGTATGTGAGAGATGAGCTCAAAAGCTAACTTTTTTTAATATCCAAAGAACATGTTGATTGTATATGTAATATACTCAGGTACATCATCAGGCATTGTATCAATACAGAAATAAGCATTAACAAAACAAAGTTTGTTCAACAGCGGTTCGAGTCCAGCCAGAGCTGAGCAGCCGCTAAGCTGCCAATAGGTAGCAGGATGGCTCAGCTAAAAAAAAACAAAACAAACAAACAAACAAACAAACAAAAAAACAAAGTTTGTTAGTACACTATCAGGTGAAAGGAACCAGGTCAACATATTCTGTTAGTTGTCAGGAGAGAAACAACTTTTCATAATGATTCTATCATTCAGTAGTGACTTGTTTTTTCTAAGGCTACAATGCCAACGTCCAGGACGTATTTTCCTGGCCCCATGCCACCTCCTTAGTTCATTTTAACTCCAGATGTCTCCTAATTGGTTGACCTCTGTGACAACATGAATCAATGCACAGAAGCCTTTGGGACATTTAGATTCTTAAGAAAAGTGCCATTGACTTACCCCTTTCTTGTTTTTCAAGAGCCAGTCAAGTGTGGAAATTTGATAAAGTTTTGCTTTTCCCCATTTCCCCTAAGATGTCAACACATTTACAACAGTTTTCACAAGCTTCTAATTTGCTGGTGGCTCTCTACATTTTAAATATGAGGATTCCTCATCAGAAAACAACACTGTTTTAGAAACCCTAATTCCACCTTTTTTAAACTGAGAAAGATATTTTTTTCTAATGCAAAGAGAAATGATTTGATATGCCAGAGAGACATTAATATGAAATTTTCAAGTCTGAAAGAGACTCAAGTTTTGCCCAATTGTCTGTTTTTGCTGGTAATAGTTACTGCCTGATGTTAGCTATAATTATAAAGGGAAGCATAGTGAATAGAATGATTGGAGGTTTATTTGGGCAGGAATTTTTTTTTTTTAAGATTTTATTGGGGAATTGGGGGAGGGGAACAGTGTTGGGGAATTGGGGAAGGGGACCAGCCAAGTTTTTGTTCTTCAGTCTTTGTTGTGGAGGGCGCCAGTCGCCATCTGGCTTCCCGTTGGCAGCTAGTGGCCTCTAAGCTCAAGGTGCTCTGTTCGATCTTAGTTGCAGGTGGGCATAGCCACCATCCCATGCAGGAGTCAAACCAGCAGCCTTGTTGTTAAGAGTGCACACTCTATCTACTGAGCCATCCGGGCAGCAGCTCAGCTCAAGGTGCCAAGTTCAGTCTTTAGTTGTGGATGGGTGTAACCCAACATTTAACAGGCAATCTTGTTGTTACACCAGCTGAACCATCCTGTCACGTGTTGTCAGCTCAGCAACAGCTCAACTTAGGCGCAGCGTCACTGGCCCATGTGGGAATCGAACCAGCGGCCCTGTTGCTCAGAGCTTGTCTGAAGCAGTCTTAAGCTAGCTCTTAACCAACTGAGCCACTCGGCTGGCCCAAGGAAAAATTTTTTTAAATCATGTTTCTTATAGCCATAAGCTTATTTTAAAGAAATCATTGATTAGTAATTACAGGAGAGCAAAAGAAAAAGAAAAAAAAATCAAATACATAGAACCATACCATATTCTGTCCTGTAGAGCTATTTTTTAAAAAAGCAAATTATCGCAATATATACTTTGTCATCTAACAGCAATAAAAACTCATGTTGGGCCAGCTGAGTGGCGCGATGGTTAAGAACTGGCTTGGGACGCCAGAGGGCCCCGGTTCGGATCCCACATATGAGGGCCAGTCACACTGCCCTCTACAGCTAA
>NW_017732769.1:93581-120487 GCF_001890085.2 Hipposideros armiger | reverse complement strand
TCCACAACTAGACTGAAGAACAAAACAACAGCAACTTGTCTGTTCCCCTTCCCCCAATTCCCCAGCACTGTTCCCATTCCCCCAATTCCCCAATAAAAATCTTAAAATAAATAAATAAATAAATAAAATTTTAAAAAGTATTAAAAAAAAAAACTCATGTTATATTTGCTCCCTCTTTGTCTGATATGTGTTTTACAGTATCAACCTTTCAGTTTTCTGGTTCTATCCATCCAAGTTATTTCAGTTGTTAAACATTGAAGTTCAAGCACATAATGTCACCTTGACACTAGGAAGAACAGTATCTCCATTTTCTAACATGACTACGCCTGGTTCTGGTAATTTTTTTTTCCAAGTGTTTCTGCCATCTGCAAAATTCTTAGATCTCAGCCACGTTCTGAGAATGTTCCTTCCTTAGTCTGAGTTAGAGCCTAGATTTTCTCATATACAAAAATGAAAGAATTAAGCCCGAAGGACCCCCATGACCGTTTTTTGGCAATAAAATAAAAATTAACTCAATTCTGATTCTAACCTACTTTGTATTCATTCCACACATATTTAGTAAGCACCGCTATGTGCCAGGCACTGTGTTAGGGACTAAGGACAGAGTGGTGAGCGAGCAGCACAGGGTCCCTGTCCACCCCAGAGCCTCGCCCCTAACTTCCCCTCGCCTGAGGGAAACGCTGGTGTTGCATCACTGCTCCTGAAACGCTGCCCTGTTATTGTTTTCTCACTCATGCCCTGGTCTCTTCAAGGGAAAGACTCCACTTTTAACGGCTTATTTAAAAGAATCACATCATTTGACCATCAAACTAAATATATTGTAGACGGTTATTACAGAGTCTTGGCTCAAACAAAGGTTAGAGGAACACAGAAAGATTTTATTTTCAATTCTTTGCTGACAGCTTTAGAGCCAAGGGCACTTTGGCTGACTTTATGCTTTTTAGAAATGCCGAGTACAAGACAAGTCCACCCACTTATTGAGTGATTTGGGTTTAGGAAAGCGTGAAGGCAGGGCGGTCAGGGGAGGCATTCTCTCTTTTGTTTTTTTGTAATTCTAAATAAATAATGAGCTCATTAGTTCTTCATAAGGTCTTTTTACACTGGCTACAAAACGAATTTCATCCTATCTGGTCTGTTTTTCTGCAGGGAAAATTCCTGTCTGGGATTCTTAACTTCTCTACCACATGCTGTTACTATGGGAATTAAATGAGTTACTATATGTAAAGCACTTTGAATAGTGTCCCGTACGTAAGTGCCCAATATACATTGCTATAATTTTTATTTTCTGTAGTTATATCAATATATTTTGTTGCTTAAATATTACTTGATTAGTTCAGAGTATTTTATTTAGCCACAGATAGTATTAATATTTTTAAAAGGCAGTAGCTACTCTGTCTCAGAAAATCTCAATGTAAATTGAAACATTATGGGCGGGAGGGGTAGTCAAATATTAGGAAAAACAGCCATTTCTTATCTAGAGAGTTGGATTTATTTTATACAGATATATAGAGCGATATTAATATTTAGAAACTTGGTTAAAGAGCAAAATGAAGATAGATTAATCCTCCTGCCAACATCTCCCCATCTTTATACAATACTTCTTAGCAGTATTTCGTTTCTTTAGGGTAGAATAAAATAGACGACACAGTTGGGGTCTGAGGCATATAATGGCAAAACTGCAGCCGCTGTAAAAAAAAAAGTAATTATTGATATAAGGACAAAAAATATAAGATTGATAGGTGACTCAAAACTAGCTCTATTCTATCTTGGCCTGGTTTATCATCATAAACCCAATTAGAAGGGACTGTGAGAATTCTGCCTTCTACTGGGCTTCCTTTTCCCGTTGTTTTCTTTCTTCACCAAAACCCACTTACCACACAACAGCCAGCTTGCTCCCCTGCTTATCACCCTCCAATGACTTCTGTGCTTAGAATAAAATGCTTCTCTCAGTCTATAAGGCCCCACATGATACGGCCAGCGGCTGCATCCGCCCCTCGTTTCACATCACTCTTCCCCACCTGAGCTTTTTTTTCTGTTCCTTGAACCAAGACTCTCCTTGCCTCAGAGCCTTTGCACTTGCATTGCTTATGCCTGAGATGTTTATACCTCAAATCATACCTGGCCTGACTGCATCTTACCACCCGAGCTGATAAGAGGTGGTAACTGACATCACTTTCAATAGCATTCCTTGATCACACTACCTAATATAGCCCTCCTACCCATCCTCTCTCTGCTTAAGTCTATCATACCACCAGTTTTATTTTTCTTAAAGTGCCAATATGCATTTGATATTAGCTAATAAGTTAATATTAACACTAAAATTGGTCTAGTTAATTATCTCCATGACACAGATGAAGTCTTCCATATTTACTTATGGAAGAAGGAAAAGTCACCCTTATTTAGTTATTGTTATTGACCTGTAAGTCCCAGCCTTACAATAAACATTAGCTCATTAACTCTTAACATTAATTTTATAGCAATCCCTTGGGTATAGGAATAATAGTAACACAGAGGAAACTGAAGCTCATAATTCATTAGCAAAATATTTCACAGTTTTCAAAGAATGTGCCTGTTTACTCTGGAAGGATCAAGAATTCACAAAGTCATACGATTTTATCATTGAAAGAAAACACAAAAGCCTTAAAACAGCCAGTCATCTAATATTTGAATCCTTCCATGATGTTCCTACCAAGTGGTTTTTTTCCATTAATAAGGAATTCACAACCTCTTAGGGTAACTCTTTCTTCTCTGAAGACTTCTGAATTTTAGAAATCCTTATAAGATGACATGAGACAGGCCTCACAGTAACATCTACCCACTGGTCCTATTTCAATATCTTAAACTCCAGTAGAATAAACCTAATCTCTCTTATACACAACATTGTTTTTAGGGTTTCTGAAGGCAGTTGTAATATCCCCTTAATTTTCCTCTTTTCTGGACTGATAGCTTTAGTTCTTTTAACTATCCTTAATATGCCATTGTTTCAAATTTTCACCAAAGAGCGATCTTCCTAGTTTACACCACTTTCTCTATAGCCGTCTTAGTAGGTGGAGCCCAGAAATGAACACTTTGCCATAGGTAACCGGATCACTGCCAAGACCTGTGCTCATGGTGTCAAAAACCAGACACAAAAACAAAGCATATAAAACACCCTAGAAATTTAATGTGGGGGGAGGGGGGACAAAAGAAAAGAACCTGGTGAGCACTAACCCCATTTTACCCCTAAACTTCCCTCCATCCTCTAATCGTTACTAGTTTCCTTGATTATTTTCTTGCAACTACAATACGTTTAGGATCACTATGATAGAGTCTCTCTCCCTTAATATGTAGAGATAAAAAACCCTACTTGGCTTAAACTACATGAAATTGCCAACATGTGGTTATTTAACCTACAAAAATAGCAATGTCTAAATCAAAATCATAATGACATATCACCTCATATCTGTTGTAATGGCTATCATCAAAAAGACAAGAGAGAAGTGTTGGTGAAGATGTGGAAAAAAGGAAACACTTTTGTACTGTTAATGGGGCTGTAAGCTGGTGCAGCCACTATGGAAAACAATATGAGGGCCCTCAAAAACTAAAAATAAAGCTATCATATGATCTAGCAATTGCATTTCTGGGTCTATATCCAAAGGAAATGAAAAATGGATCTCTAAGAGACATCTGTACTTTCATGTTCATTGAAGCATTATTCAAAATAGCCAAGATACAGAAACAATCTAAGTGTCTGTCAACAGATGAATGGATAAAGATGTGTGTGTGTGTGTGTGTGTGTAATATTACTATTAGCCATGAGAAAAAAGGAAATCCTGCCATTTATGACAATGTAGATTGACCTTGAGGGCATTATGTTAAGTGAAACACATCAGACAAGGAGGAGCAAATGCTGTATATCATTTATATGTGAATCTAAAAATGCCAAACTCAGAAAGAGACCAGGTGATGGTGACCAGGGGTTGGGGGAGTGGGGGTGGGCAGGGAATGGAGAGCTGTTGGTCTGAGGGTACAAACTCTTAGCTGTAAGATGAATAAGTTTTTGACATCTAATGTACAGCATGAAGATATAGTCAACAATGCTGTAATATATTCTTGAAAGTTGCTAAGAGAGTAGATCTTAAATGTTCTCACTACAAAAGAGAAATGGTAATTCTGTGAGGTGATGGCAGTGTTAGCTAAAGCTACAGTGCTAATCATTTTGCAATACATAAGTTTATCAAGTCAGCACATTGTGTCCCTTAAACTTACATAATGTTATATGTCACTTGTATCTCTACAAAGCTGGAAAAAAATAGCAATTTCTTAGGGCTTGACCCAATATATCAGGTATATATAAACAAAATACACTATCAACATTGTTCATGTGAAGAGATTAGTTAATGGAGAGTCAGTGACTTGTCTAACACAAGCTAGATACAGAAATGAGAAAACCAGGATCGGATCTGAAGCCAGGCTCCTGATGTAAGGCTCTTGTCACCTATCACATGAACTCTACCCAAGTGCAACCTTTGTGACTCCTAGAGAAGAAGTAAATGTGTTATATCACGAGGCAGATTCTAACACCTTCTCTGTGTTAAAAATATAGAAACAGAATTTCAGAGAAGTTTATTAACTTGGCCAAAATCACAAATCAAGGAGCTGGGAATTTGAACATGGGGTGCCCTGACTCCAGGGTAAGGCACTCTTAGCCAGTGACTCAGTTTCTATATTTTCTGGTTTTGTGGGGGTTACTGAAATTTTTGTTCTAACTTGAAAAAGTAAATGGAAACTTAATGATCAAAATTTGTTTTCTCATTTAATGTATTTTTTTACATTTTTACATTTCTTCTTACAAGTATACAAGAATGCATATTGGTTTTACATCTTTAGGGAGCCTAAACCATGGAGACAATTTGGAAAAGCTTGAGAGGCAAAAACACTTGTACCAACACCATTGCCAGGTTTTGTTGCATTGCAGTTTTAAATCTAAATTATAAAGCTTTCCTGTAAATTGGGTTCATAGGGAAAGTGCTGAGTCATTTTCATTATTGCTTTGATTCTACACAGGGGTATCACAATAATGTTTGAGGAAGTCAAACAGTTACTATTTCTTTTTTTTTCTTTTTTAATTTGCATCTCAGATCGATGAAATTATCAAATCATGTATTGCATCTGTTAAAGTGATTCATGCTTAAGCTCAGATGTTTGAGAGCTTCATCTTCCATCTTCTATCAGGTGATGGGCTGGCAGTTCCAGAAGCCTCCATCATAAAGTCCTATAATTCAGTAGATTCAATAGCATCCTAAGTTTAAAATCACAAGCTTCCTCCAAACTGGTGGTTCTTCAGATCTCACAGCAGCAGCAGCAGCTGAAGTAGCAATAACCATGTCAAAGTCATGAGAATTATAGTAGTTCAGAGAATAACTTACCATGCAGAGAAAAAAATAAAATTACTCTGTACTTAGGTCTCCATTTTCTTTGCAAAGTACTTTTAAAATGAATTTATGCCAAATGGGGCTCAAGCCAAACCTTCTCTCCTTCACAGCTCGCCTTTCCTTAGTTAAAATGTAGACATGATGACAGCACCACCATTTCCATAGCATGGTGGTGAATGGGTCACAAAGATAGCCTTTTATTCCACAAGGAGGGATAGTTCATGCCAGAAGCAGACGGGGTTGAGTTCAGCTGTGAGTGATGGCAGAGTTCTCACTTTCTAATATGAGCTATTGATCCTCATTTAGTCATTTGTTTACAATGCACATGAGGTAACATTTATCTCTGCTTCAATGCCATGGCAGCTGATCCCTTATTATAAACACCTTCTTAGCCCCGATAAAGCTGGAGAGATGGGCAGACCTGGCCACCTACTCCTGACTCAAGGACTTACAACTACCTGTGTGATTAAAGACATGAGCCACTTGGGGAATCAGGAGATGAAGCTTTCAAGTGGTGAGAGGATAAAGAAAGAGATTAGTGATCAAAACCAATTTCAGCCAGTTATACATGATGCGTGCAAGTTCTGAAAATAAATTGATTGCACAAGTAACTGGTTATATCTGTTCCCATCCCATAGCAAGTTAATGAGGTAGATATACATAAAATGTATGCACACTCATGAGTAAAACTCATTACTAAAACAATATCAACATGGCAACCATACAAAATGGAGACTTCAAAATCTCTAAACCTTTGCTTAAACTGCCATGTTAACTTTGTGTTTTAGTTAGTGGCATTGGTAATCGTGCTAGGGTGAGTAAGCAGAAAAGAAAAATACAGAAACATCTATAATAGGGGTGATTTAATGTTGCCTCCCACTCAGCAATTTTAATGCTTCCCAAATCTACAATATTTCTGTTTTCATTCTTACATGAATTTTACTGTGTTTGGGCATTGGTCTTGCTACTTTTCCATCAACTCAATAAGATTGAAAAGGAAAGTGGTTACCCCCCAGGGACCATCCAACCAGTACCTCCAAAAATTTTGAATTGTGTTAGGATCACAGAAAGCATAAAAAATGCCAACAATGGAGAACCAGCAAGGTAGCTAGCAGTCCCTGTATAACCAGCATATATCCACAGAGCTTTCCACGTGGAAACACATTCTGATTGCGTATGGACTAGGTTAGTCAGGACAAATATTTCTGCTGAGGATGTGAAGAAACACTGCCAAATAATTATTACTTGGAAGTAACAAATGCCTTTCAGATCAAGTTGTTTTTTCCTTCGTATGCTATTCCTTCTTTCAAACGTATAGAAGAATAGGTAATTCATTCTGGCACAGTGGAAACATGTGGAAATAAAAGAAGCAACTTTGCATTTTCTCTGTATTGGAATATTAGGTCTATTCTGCAGGAAATCAACTTTCCTGAGAGTAAAGTGTTTTGTTTTTCAGGGAAGGTGAACTTTTCAGCGGCTAGATAGATGTCAAGCAAAGCCATTTCTTAAGTGGGCTCTTTGCAGAAGTGGCTGGCTTCACATTAAGGCAGAGTCAGAGCTAAGTGGCCCATAGGACATTACAACTAAAACATTTCTCATGTGATTGACTGTCCGGAGGAGAGCCTGCCTAAAAACATGACTGTCAAAGGAAGCTACCGACATCCTACTTTCTAACTGAAACAGAACAGGTTTGAACACAACAGGTTCAGGGTCCCAGAGTTATCTTAGCTACCAGATTTTACAGGGTGAGTAGAAAAGAAAACTTTAGTAACATATCCAATTGCGCTGCTATAGTATTTCCACTCACACACTAATTTTGTATTTCTTCAATTCATAGTCTCAACTTTCATCCAAAAGGAGCTATCCCATAATACTTGCTATTTCTCTGTATATTCAGAAATACTATGGGAATAAAAAGAAGTTTACGTACATCCCTGGGAATTTCCAGAAAGCAGGGTTATAGACCCTGAGATCACAAAATGCAAAGATAGCCTTGGAAATAGGAAACAAGACCAGTGATACTAAAAATCTCCTCTGTGACTCAACAGAACCCACTCCTGATCACAACCAGATGCCTACACAGCATCTGGTACTTAGTGGGGCAGCAATGGAGAGCTGGGAGTCACAGTAAGGGAAGTAATAATATTAAGAGCATTATCATCATTACTTTGGATTCTAGATATAAAAACTGGTAATAAAACCTGATTTCTTGCTTTGCTCACATGGATATTACTGAGGTAAGAATGTGCTTTTTTTATATAAATGTACTATGAAGAAAGTTAATAACTCACTTAATTGGAGCCACACTAAGAAGCAGCACATAAGCTTTTTGAGTAGCCTTCTCACGGATATAAAAGGCCAAACTCCCACCTTTTCTCTCAATAGTTTAATATAATTTGTATTATTGTGTTGAAACGTCTTTTTAATTCATTTCCACTCTGTTGGGCCCAAAATTAGGAGATAAGAGAAAAGGCTAATATGGCTTCATTTTTACCTCCATTGTAATTTTGCAGGCTTTTACAAAACGATCAAGCTTTGTGTGTGTGTGTGTGTGTGTGTGTGTGTGTGTGTGTGTGTGTTGTTGTTGTTGTATATTTTGTTTTAAAGTCACCTATTGATGAACATAAAAAGCTGACAATGGCAACTTTAGTTATTTGGTGGTTTCAACTAAGTGGGAATGGCAGATGGGGTGGGAAGCGAGAGGCAAAGCTCATTTCACACAGCAGTGCACAAACTTGAGACGTTCTCCCACCTGAGTCTTTGTCACCTGCAACTGGATAAGAAAAGCCAGAGGGAACGCCATTAACACATGAGGCTGGGCTGGGGATACAGATGCCAGAGCCAGTGACCTTGTGCTAGGGGGTAGACCCCTGGTAGGCTGAGATCTGCACTCATGTTCATGAACCCCCCACCTTCCGACCCCATCAACCCAAATACTTTCTCATACATATAACAACTTCCAAAGACATGACTCCTTTCATAGCATGAAACCCAGGAAAGCCTACAACCTCTCCAAGTGAGTAGAATCAAATTCTGCCTGCATCGATGCATCTGATTTACAGCCCTGCTCACAATTACCTGACAAACCACTTAAACCTGTCATGCTCCAGTTTCTTTTGCAACCCAGAAACACAGTAATGTTCAAAATCTTCCTCGTGGGATTATTGTGAACAGTAATTACACACATGCACACACATGCGCACACACAAGTATAGGTGTATTAAAACACGTTAGCTTTATATCAGGTGCTCTAGCAATACGTAAAGATAAAATCAGAATAAGTGAATCAGCCTGCAGCTTCAGCAGGTCTGCTATCTACACGAGGTCGCTAGTACTAAATGGCACGACTTAGAATAGTCTTCCCAGATCTCTATCTACCCTCTGGCGCCACTGCTGACTTGCTCTGTGTAGCACCCAACTTTGGATTCTATCTGCCTCGACATTCACCCTTAAAAAAATGTAAAGTGACATGCTTTCTTGCAGGTCTAAGGAGGGGGCGGGAAAAGCTAAGGTATTTTATAACTATTATTTTAAAAAAAAAACAAATAACAGACAGGATCCATCCCTCAAATACACGTTTGTTAATTCTATCCACATAAATGCCAATTCAGCCCAAGAGTAAAATCACAGGAAATTCTCTGACTTAAGGGAGGTGCCTATTAACAGTCACAGGCATGTTCCTAGTTTTAGCCAGCCAAGTGAAGAACAGGAGGTTTTAGGGAATGCCTGGGACTTTGCCCTGAGTGATTTGTGTGTGGCTTCTATAAATTAAACTGTTGGGGTTATCTATGGATAACGGCAGGCAGAGTTTAGCCATAAACCTCCCAAGTAACTGTGACTTCCTAAGCCCCTTCTCTAACCAATATTTCTAAACTGTTTTCCTTGACTCACTGCCAATAAAATGGATGGAACGCTTTCAATTCTCTCTTTTTCTTTCTTGGTCATAGCTTCAGAACCCTAGCGCTGCTTTGATTCCCTTCAGTGGCAGATATTGGTGGCTGGAATCAAGGGCCAGGCCCCAGAAAAGTTTCACAGAGGGGACATACATAGGGCCAAATTGGACCCTCCGATTCACACCGTGTATCTCTGAGATGTGTGGTAAGTGTCCGAGGTACTGATAACACTGCAGCCAAGATGGTATGATAGAGCCAACACACCGTGCTCACACTGTTGAAAAGCCTCACACCAATCGGGCTGCAATGCATACTGCTCAGGTCATTAGTCTCCTGGGCGCTATGCATTTTAATTGCACATGCTGCAATTAAAAATCAGAATTAAAAAAATAAGTGATTGCATCCACTGTGTTTCCAGGTCATTGTCTATTATCTCTGCATTCTTTGACAAAAACATTTAAGAATCAGAATTGTAATATGGATGGAGTATTAGGGACTGTTTTCAAGTACCTTGTACTTGAAGAGAGGGAAACGCATCACCACCGATGAGAAAGCAATGGCTGGGGTACTGGCTGCACAACTTTAACAGGCGCCATTTATTCAGATCTCAATGTGAACAGTGTCCACTGGAGTTGTGCAATGAAGAAATCCTGCAAGGTCCCAGATATCCCTAGGTAAATCTTCCTAAAGAAAAACTGACTCAAATAAATTAGAAATGTCTATCTAAGAGATATAAGTTCCAGTTCTTCTGCTCTTGGGGTCTGACTTTTCTCATTGTAAACAAGGTTCCCGTGAGATCATCTCTAGTATCAACCCTAGCTCTTAAGCTCTGTAATTCTGAGTTAAGGCCAATTAATAAGCATCAAGTGATAGGACTGATGCAACTGTTCCCTGCTTTCAATCAGCAATTTGTGACTAGTGCCGTATTAGTGGAAACAAGAAGAAATTCCACATAATCCCCAGTTGCTTTGAAGGAGGCCTTTGGACTGTCTGACCAGTTTAGTTTCTTTCACAACTAATAAAAATATTGCACACGCAAAAAAAGAAAGACAGAATAGAATCATAAAGAAAGGAAAGTTGCATTAAATCAATATAGGCAGTATTTCAAAAATGATTTTATGAGCTTTGTTTTCTTCAAGCTGGAAACATACTCTTTGCGCTAAATAATGAAGTTTGTTTTAAATCAAACACAAACAAAGCAACATCCTTGACTTGGGGTTGTGCTATAAATATACATATTTGAAAACAATGTTTCTACAATGTTTTCTCAAACCATCTTTTACTTATCACCAGCCAAATTCTTTATTGAGCTTTACGTTCTGTCATTTGATTTATGATAGTAGTAAATATGCTGAAGATGCCTTGTTGAGTGTGTGACACTGCTCATGTCCCTCTCCACTCCTCTGGTCCAAGGTTCTCATACTAGATGGTGAGTCCCCTGTATCTACACTGGCCTCCTGAAACGGGAGCTGCGATTGGCTTCCTGATGAGAAACACCAGGTTTGTTCCATGCAAACAGATTTAGCAAACACTTTAAAGACTAGCAATCCAAGTGGCACTATGATTGCTTATAAGCCACAAGCTTTTGTGTTAGAAATATAAACAGAAGGGTGATTCTGAAAACTGTGTAAGTTATCCCAATTTCAAACACTAGGGGCTGGGCTAAGAGGCTGACTCAGGCTGGATACCCTACATGGTATTGGGCTCAATTAGATAAATGGAGTTTTACAATAGAATTTAACAAAATTATGATAGAAATTCAAAAACAAGGTGCAAAAACAAACACACACAGATACACACACACACACACACACACACAGACACACACAACATTCTATACCTGGGGACATCTGAGACAGAAAAGAGACCGTACAAAGTGAATAACATACTTTTTTTTCTAAAAGAGAATGGGCATGCGTTGTCTCAGCCTCTCGGGCTTTCTCTCCAAGGTGAAGCTTCACACTGAGCTGTCTTCCTGGGCATTTAAATGTTCTTCACCAGATGGAAAAAGTCAAGAACCACATGATTTCACTCACATGCAGGATCTAAAACTGAAAGCAAGAAACGAACAAGACAAACAAACAAACTCATAGATACAGAAAGCAGTATGGTGGTTACCAGAGGTAAAGGGGGAGGGGAGGGAGGTAGAAAAGGGTAGGGGGGAGTCAAATATTATATATGATGACAGAAGGAGATTAGACTTTGGGTGGCGAACACACGATGCAATATGCAGATGATGCAGTATAGAACTGTCCATTTGCAACCTATATAATTTAATTAACCAATGTCCCTCCCAGAAATTTAATACAATAAAACTTAAGACAATTTTAACTACAAAAAACAAATAAACAAAAATAGATACATAAATAAATATGTATGTATCCTTTACTGGTAGATGGGAAGAGATGTGGTTCTGCTAACTTTATTCTCATCTGTCTACTATTCCACTATACTGTGAGTCCCCTGAGGACGTACTTTTGTTCACCTTGGAGTCCCAGTGGCTATCATCTGGCATGGCACATAGTAAATGCTCAGTAAACATTTGTTCAACTACTGAATAAAAGAATTATTTTTTTCTTTCTTTCTTTCTTTATCATGACAAATGTCAAACACATTTATTGAGTATCTGCCAGAAGTTCTTCCTGGCACATAGCAGTACTCGATAAATGTGTATGTAAATCGTAGTGCAATTTCAATTGAAGATCAGCTTCTAGGGTGAGAAAAAAAGCTTAGATGAACTTGAACTCAGTCCTTAGACAAGCAGTCCCTTCTGTGTTCCCCGTGGGCACTGTGAGGAGTAAACTCCATGGCCTTGGCTACTTACTAGTGTTAGGAGACTGCCTCCCCTGGCCAGTACCTACTTAATCCACTATGGAAAATTTGATGCTTTAGTGACATCCAGTGAAGCTAAAAACTTAACATTTGTGGGTAAAAAAAAGAAAAAAATAGAAATTAAGATTTACCCTTTCTTTTGTAGGAAAAAACGATAGATAAATGATGATAGATAGATAGATGATAGATAGACAGATAGATAGATGATAGATATAGATAGATAAATAGATAGATGATCGATAGATAGGTAGATAGATAGATAGATAATAGGTAGATAGATAGCTTCCTTTACCTTTTCTTCTAGAACAGAAATTATTAGCATTGTTCTTATGATTTACCTTCACTGCCTCTAGAGAGTTTTCTAAAAATATACATCTGCTCTCTTCACCCCAGGCTTAAAATATTCCCAAATGCCTTCCGCATAAAGTCTAGGTTCACAATATGACTTACTGAAAGCTTGATGATCTGGGCCTCTGCTTATTCTGAAAGCTTATGCCCTAGCACTCTTCTCAATAGTAACCACTACTACCCCCAAATAAGTCTGTAATACACATTTCTTTCTACCTCTTGTCCTCTCTATATGATAATGTCCCTCTCTCCCCTCCCCACAAAATCATATCTTACACACACACACACACCCTTCACCAGGCTAACTTCTATTCATCCTTTTAATTAGCTCAGGAATCATTCTTCCAAAAAGACTTACAAATCCTCATCCATCACTCCCTCCTATACTCTGGGTTGGGTGTCCCTCTTAGATAAAACCTGTACTATCTTAGCTCATTTGTCTACTCACCCCTTCCTCAATAATCTATAAGTCTTGGAAGGCAGGGCCTGAGTCTTAATGTCTTTGGATCCCTCGCATCCAGTATCATGCTTATCATTATAGTCAAAACAATAAAAATTAATAAAATAAATAAACAAATGGATCCATGCTCTTTTTTTAAAAAAAAATATTATTTGTTTATACTTCTTCCCAATAGAGTCTGCATGGATTACTTATTGAACCTATTAACTCAATGCATAAAACCAAACAAAGCAACCAGGGACGAGCAGATTGCAGATGGGTTGGTCGTAGACTGTTTTTGGTGGACTTGCTATGGATAAGAATTTAAACTGGAAACTGAGTAAATATATACGTTATCGTGCATGCTCATTGCACCCACCCCAAGAAGTTTTCTCCTTCTCCAGTCTCCTTTTTAGGTCATGTGTATTCTTATTGCCATTTTTCATAAGAGTGCTGTGGGAGATGGGATGGTTTTGCTTGGAACTGGATTGTGAGAAGACATGACAAAGTGTCAAGCATATATCCCAGTGTCTGCATGGCTGTGGCAGACAACATAAGAAACTAAGAAACAGACTGAGGGCCGGCTGAGTGGCTCAGTTGGTTAAGAGCTCGCTCAACAGTGCAAGTTCTGAGGAACAGTGGTTCGAGTCCCGGCCCGAGCTGAGCTGCCGCTGAGCTGCCAACAGGTGGCAGGATGACTCAGCTAAAAGAAAAAAAAAAAAAAAAAGAAAAGAAACAGACTGAGCACTATTCACTCACAACTGCTTAATGGCTCTTCCTGGACTATGAATTTACTAATTTGCTGGCATACTTGGGAGCTGTTGTCACTAGAAAATATCACTCTGATTAGAAATACCCATAGACAGCCCTCTGTACTCTACAGGTGAGCACAGTCAGCTTCATGCATGAGTAGAGAGACAGTGAGATGCTCAGCCTATTTTATGCAAGGTAAATGAACACTACCATGTTACCAATTTCTCTGACTCACTCAATTCCACAAAAAGTGATCAAGCTAGTAACTTGGTGGCTTCATGTGCTGCAGGTGAGGACATACTCCAAATGAAAATGCAAAAGGATCCTTAGAGTTCATTGTCAGTATAATATATAATTTAGTGTAACACTATACTCTTACTTAAAGAAAGGTGTGCTAATGGAATGTTTTCTCTACCTTCTCCCAAGTGCATTTATAAAACATTTTACTTCCCGCTACCTTAATTTTGATAGTCTGCTTTATCAACTTTAAGTTACTTAAGAGCTAGAAGTGGTTAAGTGGATAAATGCAGGGTCACATCTGTCAAATTCCTCAGTTATCTGAGAGAGGAATTAGCTGTCTAGCCTATTTGCACAACTCACATTAAGATTTCCATTGGGGAAAAGCCCTCATAATTTTTAAACTGAGCACTTTTAAATTGCATCTATACATCTTCCTTGCATGAATGGATATCTGGCTTCATATCTAGCGATGCTTGCTACAATGCCTCCTCATAAAATTAAGCAACTGTACAATCAATTAAACTTTTTCAAAGGCAGCATGACGGGGCTCTCCTTGGATGCCACACTGTGACTGATTTGTTTAGGGACTACTCTGCTTGACTAAGAATGATAACAAACACTCGATAACATTGCAAAGGAAATGTAAATCAACTCAGAGGAGCAACAAAGCATAACCCACTTGGCATCAAGAGAAACTATTTATTCCCTGAATGTGTTCAATTCAATCACAGAAAAATTTATAAAATTATTTTGGTAGCCCTTAACAAAAATTTCATTCCAGTTTCCAAAATTTGCCACAATCAAAATGCAAATGCAAAATAAGTGCAGTTATTAGTTCACTGTTAGTAAAGTTGTCACTGCTAGCTGAAATCTTTGTGTGTACCTTGTATTAATTAGAAAAAAAGATCAATAAGAATGAAAGAGATCTTTTAGTTCCATTACTATCTGACTACTTATTATTCTGAATCATTAAACTGAGAACTTAAAATTTCCATATTTATCAAATTTTGTTAGTGAATAACAAAGTTATCTTGACCTTGCTTAGTAGCTAATCTAAGTGGAGAGTTTTCTTTGTATTCTGTGTTTTCTTAATGTGCTGCTGTTTTTTGATAGGCAACTTGTAATTAGATTGCGTAAACTTTTTACAGCTAATATTTTAGCAAAGATACCCTCTTTCGTGAAACAGACTGTTTATCTTCTGTTAAAATAAATTACAATTTTTAAGCATCACTGATATTGGAAAACAATGTGTATTATACAAGTTAATTAAAACAGTTTAGATTTCACCTCTAAAATAGTTTTTTAAAGTGAAAAGATTAATTTTGATCTTGGGTATACTTTAAGTGATGCATGAGGTTTGTTTGTGTGTGTTTTGCATTGGTAAAATTCACGGGGAAACTTAAAACATATCAGATAAATTAGCTAAAGGAACTAAGTATAAAATTTAGAAACTACTACTTTTGATTCATCCTTCTCAAGTAAACCTAGTTGGGACTGAGTATACCTGAAAGTGTTCATATCTGTTTGGTGAGAGGCCCATGTGAAATAGTGGATAACCTAATGTTTTTTGAATGTTTGTTTATTGAATAATATCTAGATTGGCTAAGGATACCATACAAGCCTTTTGTACTGGAAAACTTGGTTGGAAAAAAATGTCAGAAAGAAGATAATAGATTATACCAACAAAAGCAATATTTAACTTTCACTGGGCATTTACTAGAATCTTTATGTGCATTATCTCTTGAATCGTCACAATAACCTATGAGCAGAACACCCCATTTTACAACTGAGGACACTGAAGCTCTAAGAAGTGAGATAACTCAGGCAAGGTCCTACAGGTAGCAAATTTGGGACCAAGACCCAGGTCCAAGCAATGTGACTCAATGTGACTCCAGGGTCCCCACTGGGAATCCCAATGCAATGCTCTCTAAAGAGAAAATACTATCCCAGAGAAGATAGTTCTCCTTGTATATGGTAGACATATGTTGGAAAGCTGGTATCTTTAACTCATGTATAACCAACATCTGTATCTGGATGGGAGACATTTATTTCCAAAGCTTGTTTTTCAGTGCTAATGAACATTACATCCTCACTAAGATTTCCATGAGAAAAATGCAGCCCTCATCCGAGTTAGAAGGATCCCAGAGAAATTAATTTGCTTCCTAAGAAATGTATGATAAAAAGCAGGCAGCTTTTCTTCTAGAATGCCTCACATCTGTAAACAATACATTGAAAAGCAAAAGGAAAGAGACTTGGCATGGATTTTATGATGATGTAACACATGCCCCCAATGGTGTCAAAACGTGCTCTCCTTCACCAAACACTGACTAGAGTGGGACCAAAGCCTTTCTGTAGGCAACACAGGAAAAAAACCGCCAATAAACCTCCCTCCGCCCATGTATTTCCCTTTTTTTTGCCCTGGTATCTCTAAATTTAGCTTTTCCTTTCCCATCGCAGGTGGCCTTTTTTTTTTTCTTTCTTTGAAACACACTAGTTAGATGATAATAAGGGAGGGATAAAATCACAAAAGATTGGTACTATGGGTAGTAAAATTCTTTTTTTTTCTTCACATTGGGTTCTCAGAAAAGTAGTGATGTATTTTTTCTATGTTTTTCGTTGCAAAAATGCATCATGACTTTTCTGACAACCCAATACAATCCATAAATGCTTAGCTCAAAGGGGTGGGATGCTATGTAAGATAATACCTGGGCTGGGTTGGAGAGCAACATATCCTCTGTTCTCCCATCACCTGTCAAGGTCATTTGGCTCTTTATATAGTTTATTCTTCATCCCTTTTAATTCCCTCATTTTGTTTTCAGTCTTGGTACACCCTGAAAAGGAAAACAAAACCCAAAATGGTTTCTTCTTTGACTTCTCCTTGTTCTCTGAGTGACATTTAGCTATTTCCATATATCAAGCTGAACAACCCAGGCATATGTCCTTCTGTTAATCTGAGAGCTCCTTATCCCATCTCCATTATAGCTGCCTGTTTGTTCCATGTAGTCTTGATTCATTGATTTTGCATGCTCCTGGCATAGAATAGGAATTCTAACAACATTTATCAAAGAAATATTTGAATAAACTTGCAATTTATAATGAAAAATGAGCTTGGGAAGACTTTTCTGGGAAACGCATGGATAAAAATGGCAGCATGCACAGTGGTGAAGACCTTGAGCTTTGGGGCCAGGTAGTCTTCATTTTGCATCCTTGCTTTATCACACATTGGCTGGGGCCTTGGGCAAGTCACTCAACCCCACCGGACCTCAGTTTCCCCATCTCTAAAATGGGGACAATTAGCATGTACCACGGTCAGCTCTGTGCCTGACACCAGGCAAATACACAAGAATAGCATTTATTGATTGATTTATTTATTCATTCATTCATTCATTTATTTTTGGTGGTAAGCAGTTAATGCATTTGCACTCATATTATGGAGATTTTAATATGTCTTTGAATCTGATATATTCTAGGTGAATTTTAGAATAGCATTAGAGTAAGCACTGTTTTTTGGTTTTTGGGGTTTTTTTTCCTCCTGAGATAAAAGTGTTAAATCTAATTAAGGATAATAACAAATAGCAAACAGAAAAAAAGTCAGCTGCAAAAGAGTTGCGTAGGTGTTTTATTTTGCTCAGGTGGGAGAGGACATTCATTATGGGATAGGTTTGGCTCCCTGGGTAAAGGTAATACTGATGACTTGGCGTTAGTGGCTTCTCCTCATTTTAGGGGGCTCTTGCCAGTGGATTATTAACAGTGCCCCTTCCGCTTGTTCTTGTGTGCAGTGCAGTAAAATTTAGGGAAAACAAGCTGTGACCACTGGGGACGATTTGCATCTGATCATTTATACACAACCCACCCAGCTCCCAGGCAGCTTGGAAAATTCCATAAACACCTCCCAAACTGCGGGATCGTAATCCCTCCCAGGTGCCTGGTGCCAGCAGCTGTTATGCCTGTCTGGGGACCAGCATTGCCAATCGCCTTTGCGTCTTCCATGCTTGCCGCATCAGTGAGCAATCATTGCTGCTGACAAGGCTTTGATGATCCGTCCTAACACAGAGGTGGGAGCAAAGTTGAAGTGACTGAAAACTTCTCCCGCTGCGTCCTGACATCGTTCAGAAATGTGCCGTTAATTCAAACTACAGATGGCTGGTGTTAGAGGTGCCAGGGCCGACGGAGTCTTTATTTTAGCAAGTGTCCACCATGCAGTGACAGGGGCACCCTAGGCAAGCAAAAATCAGTGCAGGTACCCATCAAAACAAGCTGCCTGCATCTTATTATCCACCTGGTGTGTCTCTCCTGTACCCTTTCCAATCTTTCAACCTTCATACTCTTTCTGCCTTTGTTACTCCAGGAATGGATGCATCCCAGGGGTGATTATGGCTAATGGCTGTACAATTTTCATACACTTTCATCCAAGACATATTTATATAAACCTTCCCATTACTGAAATGTGTGCACAATTTAGAAATGACGTGCCACCTTGAGGTTCATTCACTCAGCAAGCCTTCATTCCACTCCCAGCCTGTGTTAGGTTGTCATTGTATCACCTTTTCTTTGCAAGTTTCTGATAGTTGTCATTGAAAAATCTAAACCATGCTCATAAAATGACTTGTATCTGAAAGAATGTAGTGCTCGGCTTGCATCAGTATTTCTGGCAGTCATTCAGTAGTAACAGCAATCTAGTTAGTAACAGCTAGTATTAGGTTAATATGAGAAGTTGCGTTCCAACTTAGAATACAAGAAGACTCCTCCCATAGAAACACACTCCTGCCCTTTCTTCAGAATTCTTTTTTTAAAGATTTTATTGGAGAATTGGGGAAAGGAACAGCGTTGGGGAATCGAGGAAGGGGAACTGACAAGCTGCTGTCCTTTTTTGTTCTCAGTCTAGTTGTGGAGGACGTCGCTTCACTGGTCCATGTTGGTATTATTTATCATTGTGCTCTTCCCAAGTGAGGCAGATGGGTCACCGGCCATTGGACAGCCACTCAAGACGGTTCACGGTGGCTCACGCCAGCTGCCGGACACACACGGTAGCTTATGGCAGCCCACTGCAGCAGCATTGCAGCCCATACTCCTGCCGGTGACTTATGGCAGCCCAGCTCCAGGTGGAGCTGCTGTTCACCATCTTAGCTGTAGAGGACGCAACGTCACTGGCCCATGTGGGATCTGACCCGGCAGCCCTGCTGCTCAGAGCTCACACTCCCAAGCCAGATCTTAACCAACGAGCCACTCAGCCGACCCCAGAATTCTTAAAAAAAGGTTGAATAGGAATGATTTCATTCAGATGTGTTCAAACATAACTTTCAACCTCACCAAACTGTAATTCATTTTTGAGGCCACTCAGTCCTTGAGAGCGTTTACCTTTAAAGATATTTGATTTAACTATATAAAACGTATCGATAATAGCAGTGATTTCACATGGATGTGATTCAGTTCAATAGAAATTATAAGGAAAAGCTAATTCTATTCTACAATTTAAAAAGATAATCGAGCTAACCTAATTGACAGCATCAGGTCCTTCCCTTCACATATCATAAACCACATTATTTTTTTGAAGATAGTTATCAAATATAATAGTCAATGAAAATTATTTGTCTTATCCACAGTACATTCCAGAAACACCAACTTGTTCCCAGAACGTATAGGTTATCCAAATATGCTGACCAAAGAAAGCAAGAGAAATAAAAGACAGAAAGGAAAATAAAAATGGTTGGCAATCTCTCTCAGCTTAATTGAATAAACAAGGGAATTCTAAATGGTGTCCTGTTTGCCCTCTCAAAGCCAAACTGGTTTGGCTGATTCTAAAGTGCTAAGTGATTCCTACAGGGCATTAGGGAGTTCTGGCTTTTGGCCAGATCCGCCAAATGGCTTTGCTTTCACTATGCTGCTGGGTACGGGGAAACCTGAAGTCCTTATGATGCACCTAGAAGTGTGATTATTTGCCAACATCATGACTATAGAAATGAGAAGAATACCATATTGCTCTGCAAGTTACAGGAATATTTTCTCACTTATTATTTGACTTGATAATCTTCTACCCTTATGAGGATGAAACTACAGGTATGATATTGCTATCCCCATCTAAAAAATGAGGATTTGAGATTTAGAAAGATCATACAGCTGAAAAAAAAAGACACAGAACCGAAACTAGAACCCCGGCTTCTGATTCAGGTCCTTTGCTTTGTGCTTGTTAAGGGAGACGAGGGAGGGACTCCAGGTCTGGACAGTCAAACCTAGAATGTAGAATAATCTGGGACATGTATCTGTACAGGCACAGAGGAGTAGCCTCCGAGTTGCTGATCCAGTTTTAGCTAGAACCCAATGCTATGAGAAGATCTGATCTGTAAAGCCTTCAAGAAGGTAGCAATTGGCCATTGGCAGGTAGCCAGTTGGCACTACTGACCCCAGCTGGTCAACACAGCACCTCTGGTTGGCCCCTCTGCGACTTGGAAGTTTCATAGGCCTGGCAGTCTCCCAGGAAACTCCCCTACACCTGGGTGTCTTTCCCAGGATATTCCAGCCTAAGACTGCTGCACTTGAGACTTGCTGATACTACACCCCATCCTCATGGTAGGATGAAGACTCTCAAGCCAAGACTTGGTAATGAAACAGGTCATTGAATAATGGTGACTGGTGCATGGGATTTGGAATTGACCTTGGGCAAGTCTCTTAACCTCTCTGAGTGCCAATCTTTTCATCTATAATGGGAGACACTGCTATCTTTTCAAATTTGTTGAGATTACAAAAAGTTAATGGGTTAATTTCTTATATTGTTCTATGGATTAGACACTAACCTACGCCCTATAAAAACCCTTTGTGGTGAGTAATATTATTATCTAATTTGAAGATAAGAAAACTACAGCATAGAGGATTTAAGTAATTTGGCCAACAGTATGTAGTTAGTAAGTAGTAAAAATGAGATTTGAATCTAGGCTCCCAAATGTATTATGCTATGCTGCTTCCCAATTATCCTGAATTTTCACATACTCCATATCATTTAATCTGCAGTCTTTTATTTTTGCTAATTTGGATAACAGGGTCTAAAATGCCCAAACTCCCAAGTATTTGTCACTAAGTGCATCTTCTAGCAATTATAGGGTAACAGCTATAAAGAGTATATGATATCTATAGAACCATGATTATGTTACTCCTTTGCTTTTATCTTCTATTTTATTATCCTTCAAAGTCCGTCTGGGAAGTTGAATTATCTGTAGAAAGTTATTTTGTAAAGATTAAGTAGAAAAAAATCTACCAGGTACTTTAGTATCATTGGCATGTACTATATCCTTGTATCCCCTCACTTTGAAAGCTGTTGCGATTAATTGCTCACCTTTAAGTAATATCTCTGCCAACATACTGACTAGCAATTCTAGCCAAGCTGTTGTAGAAAATATAGAATGATCCATGGAAGTTGCCTTTTGAATTAATGACATAAATTATTTTTAATCAAGTATCACAACAGCACGTAATCATTGTAAGGGGTGTGTTTTAAGCAAGTCATCATTTTGCTCAAGACACAAAAGGTATCTGTGACAGTAACACTAAGTCTAAACAAGTATATAACATCTCCCATGAAATAAAATGTTTTTTAAAAATATGATATTTCTAATGTTTCAGAGCTGACAGAAACCTAAGGAAAGGTATTGATGTCTCTCCTGAAAAAAAGTTTATCTCTGCATCCATTTTATAAACCTTTTTATTGATTTAAACCAAATTAAAAATGTGGTTTAAAAAGCTTTTTGGTGGGACTATAAGAAAAATCAAGAAATTCCATAAACGTCTTCGGTGACCATGTTCCAAGAATCTAAGCAAAGACAACTGTGACATCTCACTGGTCCCCACTACACGACTTTAAGGAAATGCCTGATTTTCCTTACTCCCCATATCCTGAAGGAAAATAAAAGAAAATCCATGAAATTATGTAATCATTCAGCATCAACTGTTTTGACTTCTTTTTTTACACTGGATCTAACAAAAATAACTGAAGGAATGATCACCAAAAGTAATTTATTCTCTTCCTGGAAGACATTTTTATATTTACCTTCTTATCACCTCCATCTCCAGCCCTGCTCATTAACTCCTGGATTTGATTTGCAGTCCCCAGCCTCAGCACGAATATAAGCATGCTTGGGTTTGAGTGGGGGCAGTCATTTGTATAAACAAAGTGGATAACAACCCTAGCATAGATCTAGGAAATTAACTGCCCCTAAAACTGTCTAGTGAGCCAAGCCTGAATGATTTCTGCTTCCTCATAGTGTGGAATCTTTCATTTCCTCTTATGGTTAAGCCCATTTACTAAGCAGTGAGAAAGAATTGCTGTGGCATTTGGCACAAGCTGCCAAGATGTGCAAAACTTCAGTTTGATTACCATATGTTCATTGTGTTAATTTTCTTTCAGCCAAATGCTCCCTAGATCTTGTTTGCTATCTGTTTTAGCTTCTCCGAGATTCTCCCGAATTCTAATGTTTTTCTTCCTTTCTCAATAATGCTGTAGCGGGGAGCATGGAAAAGCTCTGTTTTATTCTCAAAATGGCCACAGTAGGAGCAATATTGCACTTCTATGGCAGTTGTGCTCATTGCCAATGATTGTTGGTTTCATAAAAATGAAGTGGAATGTTCAGAGGCAGGCCAAGTAATTATTGCAAATATCAGATTTTTAACAGCAACAGAAAAGTGCACGCATCCTTCAGAAACCTTGTCATATGGTTTATATTATAATGTTTGCATATTTGAAACGAATGTCATTCTTCCATCCCTGAAATTCCAGGTTTTATAAACATCATTTTTAGCAAACATCGAGAACACTGAATGTCACAAAACATGTAAGTGGCTGAGTGAGAAGGGTCCTTGTTGGTATTGTTGGCATGTTCAAGTGATTCGGTGCCCAAACCAAGTGTCACAGGGGGAATCCCAAGGAGGAGGATGCCCTAATTTCAACACCAGAGGCAAACATACTGTCAGCAGTACTGTTGAATCAATGCTACAATGATTTGTTGGAATCCTACTACACACTGCTGAGTGCCTTTGTGGTGTTCGAAGTTCAGCGTGAAAATGGGCATGTACATAAACACCCCTCTATGCCAGATTGCATAGGAGAAACTCAGAGCACAGAGAAGCACAGGCCCTAAGGGGAGGATGGCCAGCTCAAACTGGAGGTATTCTTCAGGATCTAAAGTCCCCCTTGAATGCCACCATACATCTAGCAGTGAGCAGAGGGCTTGGGTAAATGCTAGGAAAAACAAATAGGACACAGCGTTATATCCTCAAACTTTTGAGTTTACACCTTCCTAAAATCCTTGAATCCATCCTACATCTAAAGCAAGGATGTTTAGAAGCCAACATAGAACAAAAGAGATAGGTATTGATGAATACAGCCTGCAGTGGACTAGAAAAAGTTTTACATACAACCTAGGGCAAGATAAAATTTACTAGAGCTGGAGCCATAGGAGATATTTAAACACTTTTCACCAAGTGATCTGTGATTATCAACATCTGTGTTCCTGGTGCTTATGAAAAATAAATGCTACGATTCATTTTTTAATGATAAATATTGGC
The DNA here is from genome assembly GCF_001890085.2 of Hipposideros armiger. NCBI lineage: Eukaryota > Metazoa > Chordata > Mammalia > Chiroptera > Hipposideridae > Hipposideros > Hipposideros armiger. The sequence goes on along the minus strand of NW_017732769.1, from coordinate 97,016 downwards.
CTCCACATGAACGTTACTGGGGAGTAAGAAGATAATTGAGCACCACTTGCTGAAGACCATCACAGAACAAAACTCAGCAAACTTCTATCTAGCTTTCTTTAAGGAAAAGCACATTCTCTAAGTACCTGGTTTCAGTGGAAAACAGTCTTGCCAAGACCTCATTAGTTTTCAGTTTAGAATGACCATTCTCCCATGCTAACCATTGGAAGCCAATCCTTTTCCTGAAAAAAAAATTACAGTGCATAGTATACAGTAGGCACTAAGCAGAACTTTTTGGGTAAATCCATGAATACATGAAGACCTTCCTGTTCTGTATGCATGAGTTTTTATTTCTTCTTCCAGCATTTTCCATTGATTTAGATTTCACACTGAATTGCACCAGTTCATGTAAATTTTGCTTTCTTCAAATGTCTTCTCAATTTGGAGGCCATGCCACTGTAATTCTAGGGCTGTCACTACGTCTACAAAAATCACATGACTCATGGATGTTTTCCTTTCTGGGGCTCTTCACCAGTAGCATCACTAGCAGAACAGTTAGTCACTTATGCTACTCAGAGCTCTTGTTAGTTCTGCTGAGCTATGTGACTCACCATCTCTTCTTGTGTTGTGGGTGCTCCATCACTGCTTGTCAACACAAAGCATGCAATTTATAAGCTTAAAACATTTATGACAATATTCTCTAGGATCTGCATGGGCATTTAAAAACAAATGTGTTGGCAGAGATGATGTACTTTTGATTTCTGAAAAAATGAATAGTACAAGCCAGGACTTACAATTTATAAATAAATTTTCATGTTTTCCCTGCAGGATATAAACACTCAAAAACGCTGCCTACAAATTCAAATCTGAGCAGGGAATTCAACCAAATCCAATGGATTGTGGTACAATTCTGAGAGCATGAAAGAATCCTTAATTTCTTTTTAGTACATAAAGCAGCTAAGGGTAGACCACAAATCTTTCAGTCAAATCCAACCAAGTTGTTAACATAATTTGTCAGGTGGCTACCATGATAACAAGTATTTTGACCTTTTGTGTTTAGGCTTATTAGCCTTCTGTGTTTGGACCAAATCCTTAACCTTCCAGAGATTGTTTTTAAGAGCAATAATAACAGCATTTTAATCAATATATAGTTTGAAATTATTTTAAAATCCATTGGGAAATTCTACCATGTCTAAACTTACCCTTCCTGCTTTAGCATCATCCATAAATTGATTCAAGCCGATAACTTCTCTAACAAATTACCACAAGCTCACTGGATTAAAATAAGATAAATTTATTCTTATACAGTTCTGCAGGTCAGAAGTAAAAAATCCAGGTGTAGGCTGGGCTGCTGCTTTCCTTCCGGAGGCTTCAAGGGAGAATCTATTTCCTTGAATTCCCTAGCTTCTGAAGACCACTGGCAGTATTTGTTTCATGACCCCTTTCTCTCATCACTCCAAGCTCTCACTTTCAGTGTCACATTTCCTACTGCTGACACTTATCCTTCTGCCTTCCTCTCATAAGGGCTCTTGTGATTACATTGGACTGCCCAGATAATCCATGATAATCTCCCCATCTCAAACTCTAACTTTCTCACTTCTGCAAACTCTCTTTGGCCATGGAAGGTTAACATATTCACAGGCTCCAGGGATTCAGATGTGGACATTTTAGGGAGGTCATTATACCACAGGTAAGTATACCAAAGAGGATACAAAAAGTGTGGCTCCTTTTATTTAAGACATTATTTACCCCTTTAAAGCATTGAAGAATCATGGATGGAAAGAAACAATTAGCACAACATTAAGTTATGCTACTGCAAATAGACTATATTAAGAAGTTGGCCTAACCATATATTTATGTTATAACAGGTTGAGATCTGAGTAGAATTCAAGGATGCATTTCTTGGATCTTCTATCCTGATTCCTAAGCATACCATCCTTGATGCCCTTTTTATTGCCCTATCTAGATGGCTCTGCTAAGGCTCAGAGACAAACTCTGAGCTGGATCAAAGACTTGACTTCCTAACATCTTTCACAATCACTCTGCAAACTTTCTGATGCAAAGAAGAGACAACCCAGATATGTTTAAAAAGTGCCTAGCTCAGTGTTTAGAACCAACTTTTTGGCTTGAAAGATTTTGGCTTGAAAATCTGCATGTGAAATGCAAGGGTTGCACAAATCCTCTTTATTGCTCAAATGCTCCAGAAAGTACAATCCCTAGGGCTGTGCAGTGCCATTTGGAATAAAAATGAGCATCATATGAAAACTTGGATATATCTAAAGGTCAGTGGAATTTCAACCAGATGCTTTGCATCCCCACCACAGCGCTGGCAGTAGGAGTGGTTTATAAATTCCACCTTGGGGAAATAAATGTAAATATTTTTAATAACATCTTCCATTTCAACCTTGGCTCTTCTTTAAAGTTCAAAATGCAGTCTCACATTCATTTTTTCCTAATGTATTCAACCAAGGTTTATGACTATAAGTAAAATATTTTTAAATGTCTAAAGTTGAACTCATCACTTCCCACCCTTCACATATCATCACCAACCCCCTTTCTCTTCCCTGAACTTGTTGGTTCTTCTCTGTCCGGCTCAGTGAATGGCATTACCTGTGTTACCCAATCCAGAAACCAGAGACAAGGCATGGGCTTCTTCCCCTGCCTCATTCCCTACAGCCAATGTCATTAAAGCATACCTTGTACGAAATGGGAATTTTCCTGTCCGGACCCAAAGTTAGGCCTTCCTTCAGATTCTCATCTCCCTCATATGGACAATCATGATGGTTTTGTAATTCACATCCTTGCTTTTCATCTTGCGCACCTCTGTTCAGTCTTCACACTTTAGACAGAGTGAGATTTCAGAAACTTTAATATCGTATCACTCACTTTCCTACTTTAAACTTTTCAGTGGCTCCTCATTTTAGAAGTTAAAATCCAAACATCTAATTTTGGTACAAAAGGCCTGTCATAATCTTCCACCAACCTTCTTTCTAGCATAATCTATTTCATTTCTGAACCCTGTGTTTCAACTACAAAACCTCCCCTTTTTGTCCATCCCTACAACAAAAATTAGCCAGGCAGCTCCTGTTGTTTAAGATTTTACAATCTCTTAGAAGGGATAAAACTGTTGAACCATATTTATATATTTATATGGTGTCATAGGAAGGAACAAAGTGCTTGGAGGTTTAAAAGTTAAAGAAAGAAAATTTTGGGGGAGATAAGTGTAGCATTCATAACATACCTCAAGTACACATTTTACAAATGGTTATAAAGAAAACAAAGAGTATGCAAGGTAGGAAAGAATATCATTCTGATCTTTTAAAGTCCTCAGTCAGATTTTACAAGTCCTCTTATTCTCATTGAAAGAACTAAGATGCTGTAGTAGATTTTATAATGAGGAAGCTATCTTACTGGGAAGTGTCAGTGCCTGGAATAGTTCAGACTCTAGTTGGATAC
>NW_017732769.1:90816-93560 GCF_001890085.2 Hipposideros armiger | reverse complement strand
CTCTCTCTCTCTCTCTCTCTCTCTCTCTCTCTCTCTCTCAGAAAAAAAACAAAACAAAAAACAAGCAAACAAAAAAACAAACAGGAACTTATATATCCTAGCCTTTTCCCTCTAACCCATCCCATACCACCCCAGGCATTATTCAAGTCTGGAGGACATGAAAAGTAGCTCCTACTCAGAAAGATTGACTTCTGGGACGAAGCATAGAAACGTGGCTGTGCATCCCAGCTCAGTCACTTACTAGCTGTGTGACTTGGAGAAAGCCACTTGACATTTTCATGTATCATTGTCTCACCTGCAAAACAAAGAAAATAGTAGGTCATGTGAGGAGAACATAAGGTCATGTATGAAAACTCTTAAAAATAATTCAAAAAGTGTTAGGTGAATTCAGTGTTGTCAACAGGATCTGAGTTTCATCGGAGCTTCCTATGAGAGAGCTGGGGAGTCAGTGCCAGGAGAATGTACCATTATGACTGACATTTGGATTAAACAATAGCACATATAAAGAAAGACTCTCCCCAAGGAAAGTGATCAACCAGCAGTCAGAATACAAGGGTTGAAATTAAACTCTCCTGCTGTTTAGTTCTCTGCCCTTCCTCAAATCCTTTCATCTCTCTGAACTTTACTTTCCTCACTTGTGCATGGGATTCATGGGAAACACCTTATAACATGATAGTGAATATGAAATAAGGAAACATATATGAACATGGTCTGTAAACCATAAAAAATGTTCCCATTCTGGGCCCAAGCACTTGACTATATTGTCTTGTTTATTTTCTTCATAGCACAGAATGTCTTGCAATGGCCTGATTTAATTGCTTTTTGCCTGATTCTCCCCACCAGAATGTCAACTCCCTAAAAGCAGAAACTCTGTCTTATTAATAGCTGCATCACTCATGCTTAGAGCAGTCTCGTTCTGAATGAACGAATGAATATTCATTCAGAACAAAACAAGCATGCTGGCATTCAGCCCTGGGTGCNTTCCTCTTTCCATACCACTTACATCCACATTCTATCAATTCTACCCCTTTTCATATCACCCCAGCTTGTCCCCTTTTCTCCATCGCTACTGCCATTATGTCAATGTGGTCCTTTCCTATTTCTTTGCTGGAGCAATTACTACTGTTGCTTCCTCCAGCTGGGGTGTCTACCCACCCCACACAGCAGCAGTAGTGATCTGGCTAATGCACAGATACAATTATACCACTTCGCCACTTAAAAATCCTCTCTAGGGCTACAACAGTCAAGTCCAAGACAACTTACAAAGCCTCCCAGGACCCGGCTACTTCCTTTTCTTCTCTTCCAGCTTCAGCTCCTTATATGACTCCTGGGGTCCTAAGCTCCAGCTATATAGGCTTCCTTACATTTTTTCCAATGGGCCATAACTCCTTTTACGCTCATGTTACTAACTTCCCACCCACCACTATCATCCTGATTCTTCACCGAAATAGTCTCTGTTCACCTCACAATACCCACTCAGTCTTCACATCTTCCAGGAAGTGTTCTTCTTCCTCAGTTTTGATTAGGTCCTCTCCTACATTCTCCTATGAAATCCTATTTCTAACTTTGTGCTTGCCTCACTTCTGCTAGAGTATAAGCCCACTGAGAGCTTGGAAATATATCTTGTTATCACTGTTATTTCTAGGGATTTGCACAGTCTCTGGTACATAGGAAGCTTTCAATAAATGCTTTTTAATGAATGAATGAATGAATAAATAAATAAATAAATAAATAAATAAATGCATAAATAAATAAATAAATAAATAAATAAATAAATAAATCTTAATAAATGACATGTGTCCATTGCCAATTCCTGGGAAGGCAGCAGATTTGGGAATATCTTTGAGATAAGAATGGCAGTGTTTGTTTGTAATATGAATGGAACTGATTTTTCTTTCCACACTGCCCACTTTAGATGTCTCCTCTAATTTCAAGGAAAAATCATTTACACAAGCAAGAATAAAATCAATATTTCTAGACTCCCAAGTGTCCAGGCCCTAGTCTATAATTGTACATTATATTCTTGCTTGTTAGTACATGAAACTATTCCAGAGATCTCAATAGGCTCTTCAGTAACATTTTTACCATATAAAACTTCAACCATGTTCATAACCTGGAAATAAAATGTTGGTGTCTAAAGTCAATTTACGCTCATGATAAAAGGCCAGGGTCCCAATGTATGATCTGAATGACCATACAGAATGTATTCCCAGAGACAAAATAGCACCTCTGAGCATCTCAGCACATCAGCAATGCAGAGAGTTCCTTTCAAAGTTCAGTTTAGAAGGTTGTTTATTCTGCAGCAATTCAAGCTTGGGCCAAACTGATTGTTTTCTTCTGGCTTAAATTGCACTGCAAACCTCAAGGAAAATAACATAACCTGTTGGTAAATTTACAGCTTCTAAATAAAATTGCCTTAACTTGAGGGGACTCCCTTAATATTGCTTCTTATAATTTTTTTGTCTCATTTTAAGAACTCTCTCATTTCATAAGAATTCAGAACATGAAGTGTCACAGGATCTGCTTCAAGCTAATGTAAAAACAAAATAAAATAATACACAACATCTTTTTAATGTAAATTCCTTATATATTGGGTACCATAGCCAAAGTATAGCATAGGAGCTGGAATGACAGAGCTCAGATAACCTTATTCATTTTCCATCAACATTCTAATTCTGTCATAACTAGCATACTATAATCTTAGGTAGCAATCCATACCAGGAGGACTTCCAGTAGATACAAAA
>NW_017732769.1:85086-88391 GCF_001890085.2 Hipposideros armiger | reverse complement strand
AAGCATACCCCATGTCCAATGCCCCACTCCCCAGGGAGAATGTGACTTTCATTCTAGTGTATTCAATCAAGCATATTCTTTTAAGAAAATAAAATATGCTTATATTTTTTCATCAATGAAGCAGGCAGTGTTCTAAGATTATACTCAATTAGTTGTCAAAAGTAGAAAATGTGTTGCTTAAAAAATTTTTATTTTTCATATAAAAAGTAGATAAAACTGAGTAATATGACTTTTTCTAACCTGATTGTATCCCAAAGATAACATATACTATTTTCTTTCCGTTAATAATCAACTTGTGTTTTTGGAAAGTGAGGTCATTAAACATGGAAAATGGTTCCAAATGCCAAGTTTCACACTTGACTCTGAATCTCAAAGCTGACATGTGGCTAAAATCACACTTATCAAAGAAACACAATAATGACAGCTCAGAGGTCAATGCTGAAACTTGAAAGTAATTGAAACATTTAACCACCATCTACTGCTGAGAATTTCTCCTTAGGAATGGCCCATTGCTAAAAGCCGATGTTGTTTAGCATGCTAAATTCATTGCCTTTGGATACGCTCAGTCTATTTTGAAGCATCTTCCAAAATTCAGACTAACTGTGCTGTCTTCCTGGTTACCAATGGTATGGTTTTTAGCCAAGTTCTGCTTATCCTAAGGCAGTGGTTCTCACGTCTTAGCCTGCATCAGAATCACTTGGAACATTTGTTAAAACGGCAGATTGCTGGGTTCATACCCAGTTTCTGATTCAGTAGATGTCTGATGGGGCTGAAAAATTTGCATTTCAAAGATGTTCCCAGTGATGCCTAGGATACTGATCAAAGGCCCACACTCTGAGAATGCCTACCCTAAAGATATGCCCTTTTCAATAACACTTAGTATTTCTTCCTACCAAACTGTAAAACTTAGTTTCCTCTTGATCATTCCTAATGCCTCTTTATCCTTCCATAATTCCTCTAGGCCAGGACTGTCCCATGGAAATACCATGTGAGTCATGATATTTTCCAAACTTTCTAAATTAGCACATTAAAAAAGTAGAAAAGACAAGATTAATTTTAAGAATGTATTTTATTTCTCCCAATCTATGCAAAGTATTTTCATCCAACATGTAATCAATATTAAAAAAAAATCAATGAGGAATTTTAAATTTTTTTTTTCATGTTTCAGGCATACTAAGTCTTTGAAATCTGAAGTGTGCCTTTTGCACTTACATTTTTGGACTGGCCACATGTCAAGTGCTCCATAACCACATATGGCTAGTGGCTGCTGTAAAGTTCTCAAGTAGAACTTCAGAGTCAAGGAAACTGGAGTATTGGTACTATGCTAAGGGTCAGGCTGCCTGACGCTTGAAACAGTTAAAAATCGAGAGACAAAGTTGGTGGAAAGAAAAGCAGGTTTATTCAGAATGCCAGCACTCTGGGAGGATGGCGGACTTCTGTCCGAAGGCCACCTCCCGTTCCTGGAACAGTCAGAAGGTTGTACACGGTCACAAGAAGAACAAAGGAAAGGGGGAGTCTGTCAGGCAGGTCTGTGGGCTGACATCGCTTCCTGGGGCCTCGTCTGTTATAAGATAATGTTATCTCGGGACTCAGACTCAGACTGGACCACTGCCGCCTGGGGCTTTATGCATCACCAATAAAAACTGCAAGGGAGTTGCAAAACGAATTCCAGTGTCCTAGCTAGCGCCTGAGGATTAAGAAACTGCTATTTTTAGGTTAGGATTATGCTGATTAAATGGATTTACGGGGTGTGTGTAGAAAGGGAACAAAAGAGAGTTCTTAAATCAATCAGTGAGGAGAGAAACAAAGAGAAAACAGCTGAATATCAGGATGGATCTAACTGCAAACTAGCTATGCTAGTGATTTCCAAGTTTTCACCCGTGCAGCAACAGGGGCTCTGCTCTGTGGGTCTGCCTCTTTCTATCACTTTCACTGCATTTCCTCAGTGTAAAATGTGCCTGATTGTCAGACGCATTATCAATTTTGTAACACATTTTAAGAAAAAAAAANTAAGAATTCAGAACATGAAGTGTCACAGGATCTGCTTCAAGCTAATGTAAAAACAAAATAAAATAATACACAACATCTTTTTAATGTAAATTCCTTATATATTGGGTACCATAGCCAAAGTATAGCATAGGAGCTGAAATGACAGAGCTCAGATAACCTTATTCATTTTCCATCAACATTCTAATTCTGTCATAACTAGCATACTATAATCTTAGGTAGCAATCCATACCAGGAGGACTTCCAGTAGATACAAAATCACCTAGTGATTTCCAAAACCAATAACTTCACTTCCTTGTTCTCCAGTTTTAACTCCTTAGTCTACAATTTCAACCACGCTCTTGTTAATATCTCCAGTTCCTTTTCCTCTATCATCCCATGCCTGCCCAAACTCCAAAGCTGGAGAATAGCTAATACTTGCTGAGTGCACACTAGATGCTAACTATTCTCAGCACTGTTATGCATATTAATTCATTTAATACTCCCCAAAATCCTATCAGATGGGCACTCTTATTGTTCCCAGTTTACAGATGAGGAAAGGGAGATAGAATAAGTGACTTCCCCACGGTCGCACTGCTATTAAATGATGACTGTCTGCCTGGGGCATTCTTTCATAATATTGTGGAGCTCCCATGGGAAAGATCACACGTGTAATCAAATCGGTACCACTACAAATTATAGTCACCATCTTCATTAGACCTTCACCCTGTCCAACAATTTCATTACGTTTTTCCAGTCAGCTCTCTTTTTCCTTCTCTAGAATGACTGCCTCAACCCTCTCCTTTCTTCATCTTCTCCCTTCACTCTCAGCAGATTGGTGCCCAGCCTCCTTCCCAGAGGCAACAGAAACCATCAGACAGAAACTCCTTTCACTCCCCATTTTCTATTACAATGGAAGAAATTCCCCATCTCCCATCTAAGAACACAGCATTCCATGCCCTTTTGCTTTCTCAGGGACTCTATTCTCTAAATTCTTCTGCCCCACCCAGCCTTTTTAAACCCAACCTCTCTCTCCCCCTGATTTTTTCCCAACATTTAAAATATTTATCTCTCTCCTAAACATCCTCCTTCAACCCTGATCCTTGTACAGCTATCAACTGGGCTGTTTTTATGTCTATATCCCCCTACCGCCCACCCATTCCTCAACCTTCTTCAACCTGGTTATTGCCTTCCCTGCTTCACAGAAATTGCTCTTGTGAGTCACCAATAAACTTGTCTCAGCCGCTATCTCATTTGCTGTCTCTGCTGCATTTGCCACTGCTGCCACTGCTTCTACCAAAAATGTTTCCTTTGCTTTG
>NW_017732769.1:74784-78376 GCF_001890085.2 Hipposideros armiger | reverse complement strand
TCATTTTGCTGTTGTATGCCCATTCACTTTGCAAAAAAATATTAATTGACAACAAGAAGATTAATTTCTTCACTGATGTTTTAAAATTAACAAAATAAAAACTAGACTAGAACTAAAAGGATTCAGACTCCATACCCTACCCAAAGTAGCACAGATTATAACTCAAGTGGTAACTATAAACAGAATGATAAATAGCAACAACTAACATTTATTGAGTGTGAATATGTGGCAGGCACTCTTCTGTTTTACATATAGTAATCCATTTGCGCCTTCAATAACTTCCACAAGGTAAGCACTCGTATTATTTTAATATTATTTCCACTTTATGGCTGAGGACACTTAGATCAAACCTCCAGTAAATAAGACTGACATGTGACTTTAGCATCCTAATCTTCTCACCTAGAACTAAATCAACTGAACTCTTAAATAAGAAAGCAGTATATCGACTCACTTCCTCACTCTTTGAATCTCAGTGCTCCCAGCTGTAAAATGGGTGCAGTGACACCAGCTCTCCCTCCTTTTAGGATTCAAAGGAAGATGAAACTCACTTGAAGACAACAGAAAGCTCTAACAAGGGAGGCAGTCTTGTTTCAGCTTGGAACTTTTGGCTGAGACTATTTCATCGTTCGAAGCAAAAACTAAGCAGATAAAGTATTTTACACGATGGCAAACCAAGCCATGTTCTGGCCACACACATTCTTCTGATGGCGAGCCCGAACACAGACAGCCAGCTAACACAGAGGATGAACTATGCCAGATTCTCACAGCCTGCTGATGTGCCTGAAATTAGAAAAAGAGCAGCCAACCTTTACCTCTATTGTGTAGCCTGACTGTGCCTTTCCTCTCTCTGCTCCAGCTTTTGCATTTTACTTAATTGGAGCACCAGGCTATAAATCTTACATACTTAAGGGCCAGAAAATTCTCTGGAGCTCGCACACTGAAATTTGTGTGGGAGTTCAGCAATATTGAATTTTCAAATAAAATGATTAACAGGCACCTTTAGGGCAGCCTCAGAGAAAACAATCCTTCCTGAATCTTGCCACCTTAATCCGAGGAAGCTTTTTGTTCTTAGGTTTAATAAAATGGTTAGAAAGTAACATAGTGAAGAGTCACTAAAACCAGAAAGAGGGAGGCAGAGGCACACCATTCTCTGGTTTGGAAGCTCCCTTCAGCAATCAAAATTGTGTCACCGCTCTCTGTCCAGGCCTAACAAGGACATTGGAACATGTTACTGGGGAGCTTTCAATCACTTAGTTCAATTTTAACTGCAATCAACTCTAATTACTGGTTTTTTAGAAACATTTTCTCTGAGATTTTAATAGTAGGAAGCGGGCACACCTGATCAAAAAGCCTATCTGCTTTTCCATAGCAGAATAACACCTACCAGACTTCATGAAGCAGAGAATTAAAATTAGTTAAGAGGAAGAACATAATCGAACCTAATTCAACCCCAGACTGAGGCCTACAAGCCTACTATTTGCTGAAACAATGATTTGGCTGCTCTGCCAAATAAATACGGGATGTTTATGGTCTCGCACAATAGGAATGCACCTCATTTATGCAGCAGGAAGATCATTTACAACCAATTTCTAAAAGACACCAGACATCAATAATAAATTTTCAAATCAAGGCCAGAAATTGCAATACTCAAGCAGGGACTATTAAGCAACAGGAAGTTGTTGTCAGAAGGAGGATTGTTCAGGGGTGCCGTCGCAATTTACAATTCAGAAGCATCTGTAAAGTGGTCATGACCAGCCTGGTTTACCCAGCCTCTAAGGAGGAGGGGGCTTGTCTATAAGGATCTGGGCCAACAGACAACAAGGACAGGGCATCTCCTGCTGAGAGATCTCAGTGCCAGTCTGGCTGCCTTCTGAGAGGATCACTAGAACCACACTGCTTCCTCAGCTATATCTGCTCCTTGGGAGTAATTCTGCTTTGTGGTTGTGGAGAAGGGGTTGAATAAAGCTGCTGGAGGGGCCCACTTCTCTGCTCCACAGGGGGATTTTGTAACTGGACCTACCCTTTTCCATTCACCATTTGCCCATTCTCTTTCTCTTTCTCTCCCTCCCTCCCTCCCTCNTGTCTATATTTGTTTTATAAAAATAGGATCTTATTATACCTATACTCCCCTGCATAATTCCTTTCTTATCCAACAACTCGTGAAAATCTTGCAAGTCAGCTGCAGGTTGTGATTCATTCTTTTTAATGACTACAGTAGAGTCCATTGAGTGGGGCACCATAATTTATTCAATATTCCTGTTATTGGCAGGCATTCACATTTTATCCTGGTTTGTTTTTTTTAAGCACTAAGAAAAATGCTGCAAAAAAACCTCAGCTAGCTAGATATTTAGATATACAGATACATATCTTTGCCTACTCTCCCTTTTATATAGCTTGCCATCTCTTTTTTAGCCTCTTAGACTTTCTCCCATCATGTCTAAGCCCTTTATTTCCAAAAAAACAAAGGTGGTTATCATTAGTAGTCCAAGCAACCATTTTAAATCATTTTCCTAATGAACCCTTCCACACTCCACAACCAGTTCAGACCAATCCATCTCCCTTTAACCCTCCCTAATGATGCTGTCTCTATTCATGGTGTTACCGGAGAGTGGGCCCCTCTCAGTGCGCTGTCCAGGTTCTTGGCGTCTTGAGCAAAGAATTGAATGAGATAACGAGGCAAAGTAGTAAAAAAGCAGTTTATTAGAAGAGATAGTACACTCCAAAGAATTAGGAGTAGGCCGAGCACAAAGAAAAACGGCTCAAGGCCCGAGGTGGCATTATTAGGAGAAAAAGGACACTCCAAAGGGTTAGGAGCGGGCCAGGCAAAGGAAGCTCAAAAGGCGCTGACTGGCCAGAACTTGGAGTTTTTATCCCTTTTTTCTAGAATGGGCTGTTCCTTTCTGGGCATGGGACCACTTGATTGACACCTGTGATTGACAAGAGGTTATTACCTCATCTTTTTAGACTGTGCAGGTGTGAGTGACTGATCTAACCCAGTCAGGTATTTTGTACCCATTTGTTTCCCCAGCAGGGGTAGGTAATTACAATGAAAAGGGGAAGTTTTGAGTGGAGAGGGAAGGTCTTTTGGGCAGACTCGTTCTGTGGGTTGTGTTGGATGTGCAGGAATGCAGAGACCCAGTGCCTGCCTCTAACTGCCTGCCTTGTTTTTCCCTTGAGAGACGTGATCCCCATAAAATCTCTATGGGAAGTTGAGGGACAGGAGGCCTTTTCTTCTGTATCTGCTTCCTGCTGGGCAGGGGCATAGAGCTGTCCCTGCCTTTTGGGGGTTCACAGAACTCTCACCCTGGTTGATCTCACATGAGAGGAAGGCGTCTCGAGATCCATCTGGAAGACCTGTTGCTGGGAACCCAGACAAAGAGACAGGACACCAAGGCGTGGGAAGCAACTTTTACTAATGGCGGCACTGGCTCAGAAGATTCACATCCAGAGGCTGAGCCCTGACCCGGGCGGGACTTGGGGCTATATACCCTGAGGTTTCCGGGTTAGTAGCTAAGGTTCCTTATTAGGACATGCAGCCTTGTACCAGTTCCTGACTGGCTCCCAGGTGAGGTAGGAATTTGGAAATGTTAAC
>NW_017732769.1:50373-70800 GCF_001890085.2 Hipposideros armiger | reverse complement strand
AAGCAGATGAAGTTTGCCACATTAATCCCTCTTAGCATGAAAAATAAATAATTGCCCCCTTGCTGTGATTGGGGAATTTTCTCCATATGATGAAAGCCCATCTCTCTCCAGAGAAGCTGAAAATGCCAGATTGCAAGTTCCAGCCTCCCTTGCAGCTAGGGTGCAGGTATTTGAGTAGGCTCTGTCCCCAGGTTTACCTGCTGCAGACTTTAAATTGAAAGCTAGTAATTTCAAGAAGCGCAGGACTACACAGTCTCCATTCTGGCAAGACTGGTAAGAGAGGCAGCTGGGCCCGTGGTTCTCACAGCAGCATCAAGGGTCCCAGGTTGGTGACATTGATGGGGCAGTGCTGCTATATCTGCACCCAAGATATACTTTCACTGGCTCAAATCTCTGGCATGATTTTGGCTTTTGCTCTTGATTGTATTGTACCTCAAGCTTGAATCTCTAGGCTATTCTAGATATGCTCCAGAGACAACTTCCTTTAGTTTGTGCCTTCTACCTAGGATTGGTTTTGTTGCTTGACTGGTTGGATCATCCTCTTCCACAAACAGCCCAGTCTCTCCATCAGGTTGCACATGATCCTGGTTACCTAAGGGATTCCAAATTAGTTTTTCTTCTACAAATGACTTGCTCACTCCAGCCCTTTTCCTTCTCCTTCACTCAGATCAAATTGCACATTTTCTGGGCCTTTTGTTCCCCCAGGACCTTACTTTCTATAAGGCCTAACCTAATCTTTTAATTCAAGACAATGTGTTAATTGCTGACACTAATTTAATATTACCCCAGCACCTTAGCAGAGACTTTTGATACCTACCTCAAAGCAAAGGAGAAAGAAATGTGCTTTCACTGCCACACAGTGCCAGGGCTGGTGAGCACTCTAGTCTTTGTCTGCAATCTCAAAGTTACTGTATCCATACAGATCAGTCATTTTCAGTCCAATCTCACGTGCTCTGTGGACTAATCATGTTGCAACACTGGTGCAGTTCATGGCATCAATGTCTTTTTGTCACAATTCTACATGCACATGCTTAGGTCCAGCAAGGCCTAGACCTTGAGCCCTAACCTAGTGATATAAATGTTTAACAGCTGGCTCTTGGGTCAGGGGAGGGATGGTTAATATCCTGATTGGTAGCATTTGCTGGTTTGGGTGGCACAGATACTTGCAACATGGCCAATTTCAAGCTATGAAAATAATGTCAACAAGGTTACAAAACTTTGAATATTTAACAGTTGGCTCTTGAAAGTCACTATGAGCCACTGGCTCCAGCACACCACTGTTTTCCAAATCACTAGAACTCTTTTCCTCACCACTTCTTACTACACTCACCATTCTAACACCATTGGCTTTTTCAACTTCCTCAGTGGGTCATACTCACCCCCCCCCACACACACACACACACACACCTCAAATGTTTCCATAAACCCACAGCCTAGGTCAAGTTCTCTGTCACAACCTTACACAACTCTATGATCCTTTCCTTCAGTGTTAATTTCAGGTTAAGTATTTGTTCCTTCATGCAACTAACATGACATTTAACATTGTAAGCAAGCGTGGATCTGTAGGAGATTTGAGGAGAGTAGCGATAAACTTCCTTTTCCATGTAGTTTCTATGCACCCTTTTTGTAGGGAAATTTTAGGGCTTACCAAAAAAAACAACTTTAGTGGATGAGTGAATTTGTTCAGTTCTTAGCCACAAACATGACAAAAATCACTTCTGGTTTCATAGATTATTGAGCCTGGAGAGATAATTCCAAATGCCTTTTCTCTGGTCACTAGATATTTTATGTAGATGCCTTACGGGCTGCCTCTGAGAGGTTGGTGTTTGGAGATGGGGGCCATACTGCTAAAAAGACACAGCTCCAGGCTCCCATAGCCACTGCACCAGACAAGCTCTACTTTTATAAGATTTATTGTGAATGATTTCTATTGTGGAAAAAAAATGTGTGCAAACCAGTTTTTACTTTATAGTTGTGCAAAATAAGTGCTCAGAGAAGTACAGAATAATAGGGAAACTCATGTATGTGCTTCATGGAATTTTGTTTTGTTTTTTTTCTGTGAGAATGTCTACCCTGCTTTCCTTTCTTCCCTCCTTGTTCAACTCCCAGGAAAGATTGAAGTTGCGTTTCCCTTCGTATTGCACTTTCAACATCTGAATCCTTTCTGAGACTGGATCATATGGGCCCCCATTTGTATTTAGGTTACAGAGTGCTTGCTTAAAGTCACATAGATAATTAATTGGAGAACCACAGCTTGAACCAGGTCTCCTGAGTCCCACTCCACTTTCATCCTGCTTCTTAGTGGGTCTGCTTTCAGTAAGAGTAAGAACTTCATGCTGCCCAAAGAAAAGCAAAATCCCACAGTCCAAGCATCTTCTCCATGGAAACTTTCTTTTCATTTTTAGGAAAATTATATTTTCTGGAGATTGTATGGATACACACAATATGAAACTGGTAATTCAGATAAAGGTTTATAGAAAAGCGGCCTCACTTCCTCCTAGCCATCAAATGTCTTACCTCAATATTCATCCTCAATACTAAAAAAATTGGTCTTCTAAATTCTGAATAGAAACTCAGGATAAGGGCGAAGGGACCCAGCAATGCATTTCTTGGCATCT
Organism: Hipposideros armiger; assembly: GCF_001890085.2. NCBI lineage: Eukaryota > Metazoa > Chordata > Mammalia > Chiroptera > Hipposideridae > Hipposideros > Hipposideros armiger. The sequence continues at coordinate 68,182 of NW_017732769.1, read as the reverse complement.
GCCTCTTTTCCTGGCCAATTAAAAGCATCCTTTTAATAGATCAAAGAGGTTTGAGTTCATCTTCCATCATGCCACTTACTGAAAATTACAAGTCAATTTCTATCTCTGAGGCTCAGTGTCCTGAGGATGAAGAGGTTTAACTTATACGGTTTTTTTGGAAAGGTTAAAAGAGACAAACTCCTGGCATCAAGTAACTGCACAAAAAATTATTGCTCCATGTTTCCTCTAATGAATACACATTTCTATACCTATATTACTAGGGCTAGGCCTGATACATCTATGTAAGTCCTGATCTAGAAGCTCAGAAAATAATTTTGCTTCCAATAATTTTGCTTACTAGAGTGTTCATACTATGTCATTCAGTTGAACAAACATATATTGAGTTTTTAATATTTGCTGGACACAGTATTAGGCCTGGACCGTAAGAAATGACAGATATTCAGTTCCTGTTTTCAAGGCACTGATGATTTAAATCATGCCCGACAGATGAGGCAGCCTATGTTCTTCAAGATCTCTAAGAGAAAAGATCTCACCCCACTGTTGGCAACTGCCACATTCAATTCTCAGTTCTCTGAGCAGTTTATGTGTGTTTACAATTCCTTGAGAATCAGTGTATCCCCATTTTCTCTTATACCAGGTGTCACAAGGAAGAAAGAACAGTTGGTCACCATTTTTCACCTAATAAGCCTTCATTCCCTGAGAGTTATTGAGTTATTCTTCTGTCTTCTCTTTCTAGATTAAATAATTCCAATCCCTTTAACCTTTTCTCAGAGGTCCTATTTGCCAGCCTTCAGTTTAATCATTTTCACTGCTCTGCTCTGGAGTCTCTCCAAGTCTTATGCATTAAAATATGTTGCTTTTGCTTTTGAGTTCACTCTTCTAAGCATCTTATTCTTGCATGTAAACCAAGACATAAAGGAAAGCAGCTCCCAAATAAAAGGAAGGGCATAGACAGAAAAATAGATTTCCTATGCTCAAAGCACATTAGCATTTACTGTCACCACTGTTTTACTGTCACCAATATTAAAGAGGACAGGCCAAAACCAAAACAGTTTCTAAATTGTGCCAAACATTCTGTTTGACATTTATATAAAGTACTTTTAGGCAGATCAGATTATTAACAGCAAACTTGAGGCTTGCTTTAGTTATACCTGAAGTTTTCAGGAGGGTGCTAACAAAATCGCTTGTTAATGAGATCACACAGGATTTTTTGAGTCTGTAAAATACCTCTGGTTGCCAAGCAGACTGTTGAGAGGTTGCCATGTTATTTACAGACAGTGTCTTTGACTGGTCAGTCATGGCCAAGTATTCAGGGTCTTTCTTTGCATTCTGTCAATCAATATAAATTAATATTTCCTAAGCTGAGAGTGCAGCAAATGCTAAATAACTTTTAAGAAATGATGTATAGAGGCAGATCAAATACATGCTGATCATAGTATGGCACTGACATATGCAGAAAGGGGCAGATATGAAAACCAGAACCCTAGTAAAATATCCCTTCAAGATATGCATGATAAATTGTCAGAGATCTGTTTCCCAAGAGCCCTCCCTGCCTTTTGCTCTTATTGTGCCATTGGGATAAATCTGGCCCTTGTGAGCTAATGAAGTTCCTCTTCTCTCTCCTTCTCTTTCCTTCTCTCTGTCTCTGTCTCTGTCTCTCTCTCTCTCTCTCTCGATTCTTCTGACAAATTTCCAAATCTTCTCAAGAAGCTAGGAGAACACTTACTGGATAATATTCTGCCTGTTTCAGGGACTTCTTTGTTTTGGAACCACTGTTTAGAATTTGTTTCTTTCCCCATCTGGAAAAGTTAAAAGTGTACAATTGGGGTGAAAAGAGTTGGTTAGAAGTGGAGAGGTGGAGAGAGAGAAACTAATGCCCACTCTGGGTGACTCCAGGAAAACTAGGGGTAGTTGCCATCTATCAATAGTTCAATTTCTGAGCTAGTTTAGCTCTGGCCAGACCCTGTCTGGCATGGAACTGGTTGGGCTGAGAAAGATCTGACAATAGCCATGGTAGCACCAGCTACATTCTAAAAAACCTCCCTGCCAAATTCTCTGAAGACTCCCTCAGTTCCGGTAACAGGGCAAATACATGACTTGCTGTCAGACTTTCCCAGGGAGGTGTAGTCCCAAGGAAAGTTCAATGTATCAAACAATAACTAAATGCTAAGACTTACGAAATATATATAGTGGTCCTTAAGTAATCAGCAATTAGGATGGCCAGGGCCTTATAAGCACAGCATCATAAGAAATGCCCTCCTGGGCCAAAGTCGACAGTTCGCTAGCTATTTAATTGTCAGCCTTGACCCACTATATCCCTCCTACGCTCACAGGTTCTTCATGTCCGGGCACACACCCAATGTGTTTGTCCACCCGAGTGAAGAAAAGACACAGGTCCACAAGCGCCATTGGTTAAGTGTGTGTGTAATTGAGGCCTGGGAGCTCTGAAATAATAGGTGATTAAAGCCATAGCATATTAAGTTCTTTTATGTTGATAAATAGATGTAATTTAATAGTTACCATTTTTTTATAAAAGCAAGATTCCAATTATGAAGTGGAACTACAAATGGCACCGTGGTTTCATTTATGATAGTAAAGATAGTCTCTTATCAATCGGTAAGACAGCAGAAGTAGAGCGTCAATGAGGATGTACGTTGCCATGTGACTCTGTAGTGGTTTTGGCAAGTGGCCAGGAATGCTGGATTAATAAATCACAGGAAGGCACAACTCAGCGCTTCCTCTCTTTATCCAAATATGTACCTCAGAGACTTATATCAAATCATTTCAAAGAAACGGCAATTTGTACCACCCCACTATAATCCACTGCACCCTGGGAAGCAATTTTTATTCCATTTGAGTTTGAGAAGCCATATCCCCAACATGGAACACTGGCATTTGTGCATTGGGAGGGTTAGAAAATAAGTAAAGGGAGAGAGAAAAGAGAGAAAGACAAGAAGTGAAAAGCTGAGATTGGTGAATTTTAAAAACACCCATCTATAATGAGCAAGTGACATTTTCAGTAAAGCATTTCTGGATGTGAAAAAGTAAAATAAGACTCTTGTTGACTTTCAAAAGCCAACCATTTTTGTCATTCTTTAAGAAAAAAATAGATGGCCAGCAGATTAAAGGAACTCCATTTATAAAAATCAAATGAACTCCTAGCAAAGCTTGTTTGGGACATGAATAAATCATCTGGTCATGAATTATTCATTATTATCAAGAAACAAGCTGGGGATTCCAGGAACTGGGCTTGGGGAAGTGCTGAAACCGGGGAGTGCATGAGTTCATTATCTCATACTCACCACAGAAGCAAGAGGACAGGCCACGGGGTACTGTCATCTGATGCAGACCTTGCCAGATCCCCACTCGAGTTTCAGGGGACACTTCAGCAGTCTTTCACCCCAAAGCAAAAAGAGTTTAATCCATAGAACTTTACTTTAGAAAATTGCTTGTACTCACTAACAGATAATATTTTTTGAGCCCTGGGTCTTTTGTTTTATAAACGCATGACATACATAGAGAACACGAACTGTGTGCAAAAGATAGTAGGGGCTGCAAATTTGCATTCAAAGGAGAAGGCTAGAAAATTCCTTCATGATAAACTGTAAAAATAGTCTGATCTAGTCATTCATGGCTTTGGGGGTTGGTTTTTTTCACTGGGGTGGGAGAAGGAAGAGAGAAAGGGAGCTTCTCAGATTTAATCGACTAATCAATGTATGTGTGTGTTCCAGGTCCAAACTGCTTTGCAGGAACTACAATAATTCCGGCTGGCATTGAAGTGAAAGTGGATGAATGTAACATCTGTCACTGTCACAACGGGGACTGGTGGAAGCCGGCTCAGTGTTCAAAACGTGAATGCCAAGGCAAGCAGACTGTGTAGGACCAACTCCCAACTGATGACAAGTTCTTAGGAGACAACGCTATGGCTTCTACTCTGCACATGTTTAAAATAAAACAAAACAAACAAACTCCTGCCAGCTATAACAGGGTCACCAGCAAAATCTTTTAGGGTTGATAAAAGTGAATATTTTACTAAGAGAAAATTTCTCTTTCTCTCTTGCTATATAAAATATATATAGTATATAGCTATCAAACCCGCTTTTGTAATCATACATGCTTGATGGTGACTTGATGACTGGATTTCTGGAACAAAAACAAAGAAATAGCCTTGTCCAGGCTCCTTCTCTGGTGACACTGCTAACCTGCCAGCTCACCACCCGCCGAGTTAATCCATTTTAACTCTCCTGTACATCATACATGGCATTTTTCTCTTGTAGCATTTCCTTTTCCTGTTTAGAGTCTAAGAGGCCAGGTTTGATGGCACAGTAAAGTTTTGAGTTGTATCAAACAAGCCATTGTAAAGAAATGTCAGGAGTAAGGACTCTTCCTGACCAGGAAGACCAAAAGCATCCAACCAATCATTCCCCTTGAATGAATCATGACCTGTAGGCTGAGAAGAGAGAGGCACACACAGATGGACCCACTGCTGGGCAGGGCGGGGAACTGGTGCTTGGTGCATTATTGGGGGGCTCCCAATTTGATTCTTACAAACCACACATTTCATCTGCAAAACCTTGAAACTGCCAATCAAAAACTAACATGGGAAGAATGCCAAGAACTTGGCGAAAGAATCCAAAGGGAATAGATATTCAAAATTGTAGCATTAATCACCAGACTTTATCATGATGCCGAATCTGAGTTCAGCTTGTAACACTCTAAACCCTCTCTGTCACCTGGCAGTATAAATATCAGAACCAGGGTGAGTAGCCTCACTGTGAATCTGAATCCTTCTGAACACGACTGGCTTTGTAGATCAGATTTGGCTGAAAGCCAGTAGTACACACAGGCAGATTTTATGGTTTAGGATGCATTTGCCATGTTAATGACCACTTAGCCCTATGTCTAAAACACAGATTCAGGACACTCCTTTCCACCTCAAGTGCTGATTTAAATTAAAAATTAGGGTAGAGTGAGTCTTGCACAATATAATTCCATTTGTTGAACATTTTTTTAAAATGTATATATTAGATATGAAACAATTAAATTGAACCTTTGAAGAGTCTCAAGGTTGCCCTGGTAATGCTGCTAGCATAGTAACAGAAAAAATAAACTACACAGGGTATCTGATGTCACCTCAATTCAAGTGCAAATTTAACAATTCTGAAATCACATGGTATAGTTAGTTGCTGATTCCACTCTCCTGTCTTGAAAACCCTGGCACAGATCTGGTAGGGTCCTTGAGGAAACTTGAAGGTTGTTTTCATTGCCAACGTTCTTTCTTTTTCTGCTTTCACCCCAACCTGGGCTTTGCAATAGCTCCTGTGGAGTGCCACATTCTAGAACAAGGTTTCTCAACCTTAGTGTTATTAACATTGTGGGCCAGACAATTCATTGTTGTTGGGGGGCTGTCCTGTGCATTTTTAGGATGTTGAGCAGCATCCTTGACCTCTATCCATCAAATGCCAATAGTGACACCCTAGTTGGAACAACAAAATGTCTCCAGACATTTCAAATGTCCCTGAGGGGTGGGGGGAATGGGCAGAATATCACCTGATTGAGAACCAGTGGTCTAGAATAATAAGTATAGAGTGGTTTCTGCCAGGGGATGTTCTAGGCTCACTCTGGCTGAGCCTATGGCTTAGCTGAACCTCTGACTGAGCCCTTTGGGACATGCACAATCAGCAACTCCAAGAGGGTGGGCTCAGTCTCCTCCAAATGGAGGTGCTTCCATGCCATAGGTCTGCCCTCAGGACACATTTCCTTTGTCTCATGAACTGGGTTTTCATTTAAAATTGTCAGTCTCTTCTTCCTGGAAGCACCTCCTGTCATCAAGAAGAGTTGTCATTTCCAAAATTAATGTGTTGACGAGTTGCACCTGACACTTCTCATGCACACTGTGCTTGTGTTATGATACAAATAGCCATGTCGGCGCCATCCAAGGAAGAACATCAAGCCGCCTTCTCCTAGAACACCAATTTGCACAAGGTTGGTGCCTTTCAGTTGCCGCCATGGATACATTCTATAGACAGTCATGAATCATTCACGAACAATTCTGCATGATTTATTCCTGCACTCCAAAGTAAAGGCTTTCCACACTTCAGCTTGTGTCTAGACAGAGATGTATTATAGAGCTTTCTTTGCCCTGAGGTTGTCTGTTGCCAGCTTCAAAAATCCACACTCTTGGAAAAAAATATAATAAATGACAGGAATAAGGTTTGAAACCCAGAAAATATCGTTAATGGAGCCATGTAGCATAGTACCCTATCTGTTACTAAGAAGTTACTATGTCCTTTTTAGAAAAACAGAAAGAGAGTGCAATTGACAAGCCAGGGTACAGAAATTTCGCATCAAAATCCTGGCACAGTGATAGTCCCAGCAAGAATTAACTAGAATGAAGTACAATATCCATCAAGAAACGATCTTTAGAGAGTTTGCAGAATGAAGTCTGCTCTGTGGCCTCTGTTACCAGCCAGAGACAGAGATTTTTTGTTTTTCTCTCATGTTCCACTACAAGCTCTTTCTTTAAAACTTGGCAGCACTGACATTTTTCCCCTTTTAGGGAGAGATGAACCTATACTGTGACAGAATTTCTCGTGACCAGAAACATTTACAACTTCCTTCTACGCAGGTCATTGAGAAATTCTTTCCAAACTCTGAACAACAGAGTTGTGGTCTCATCTGTTGTTGTTGTTGGTTTTTTTTTTGGTTTTTTTTGAAGGCTTTGTTTGCAACCACACTATCACCTCTGTCCTCATATTCCTCCTCTACCTTTGGTTCTCGGCTTTAACTACAGCTATGTTTAAATAAGGGATCAACATCCTGTTTGTCAACTGATGCCTGTTTAAAAAAAAAAAGATTCAGTTTCTAAAATCTTTGAAAAATGGTGTGCCTGAAAACTAGTGAGAAAAAAAACCAACTTAAACACTAAACTGTAAAAAGGGGATTCTAGCAACAATATTTCATGTGTAAAAAATATATTATTAAAAATTATTTTGTTAAATATAAAGTGTGTTAACCAGCAAACTTTGTTTGTGGTATATTTTCCTTCCTAAATTTCTCCCTTCTCCCTACCTTCACCATTTAATGACTATTCTCAGTGACTTTTGTCGTCCATAAGTACACATGTCGTTGGAACTATCAATCAGAATTAAGCATTAGCTTTAGCACTTTTTCATAATATAAGGCAAGGTTGACTTGGGGATTGGAGAGGGAGCTCAAATAAGCCAGCAATGATGGGAAAACATTTTCCTGACCTGTCTCCATACACAACACTAATGATAATCTATAATTATTGAGTGTTTGCTCTTTGGCAGACCCTGGGCAACGACGCACCGAACCCACTGCAGCTTCCTCACTCCATACAGCACACCTCTACAGAAGGGGCTCTTGTTATCTCTGCTTTGCTGTTGGGGAAACCAAAACACAAAAAAGTTAAGCGATTTGCCCAAGTGGCAAAGCAGGAATTTTGTATTATAAACGTTTTCAAACACATACACACACACACACACACACAAATCAAGAAAAGCGTAGAAGGAACCTTCATTTACCCGTTGCCCAGATTCAACAGTTATCAAGATTTTGCATAATGCTTCATCTAGTCTTCTTTTTTTTTTCTTTGAGTATTTTAAAGCAAATGTCAAGCATTCTATAATTTCACCCCTACCTCTTACAGTAATCATCTCTTTTAAAAGAAGGGATAGTCTCTTACAAAACCATGTGTTATCTGTTACATTACCAAAGCCTACCAAAATTAATAATAATTCTTTAGTAGCATCTAATATCCAGTCCATATCCAAATTTCTTCGACTTTCTAAAATATGAGAGGGAGGGGGGTATTCGCATGACCCAAACCATCCATAACACTGCACTTGGTTGTAATGCCTCCTAAGTCCAAAATGGGGATTTGAGCCTGGCCAATTGACAGCTGTGAATTCTGACAGACTCCTGGGCTTGTTGTTATTGGAGGGTTTGTGATGGCAAAATTACTCTTTTAAAGCTCCATCTTAACCTCCCTCCTAGATGCTGAGCAGGGCAAGCAGTGGGCAAGACACTTTCTACCAACTAATCTCTGAGGGGCAACAATCTAGAGCACACAGAGGACACTGCCTTTTCTATGTGTGTAAGCTTTCCTTGGGGACTAAGAGCAAACTGTTATTTTTCTCCTCCTTGAGACAAACATACTGCCTAATACAGAGTAAAGCTGAACAATATTTTATAAATTGCCATCATTTTCTGCACTGTTGGAGGAAGAAAGAAAAAAAGCCAACCACTACGAAAACGTCAGCATGGAGTCCCCACATGTACACATCCACATCCCCGGTCCACCAACATTTTCTTAAAACAAGATTAGACTCTTGCTTTTCAGTTTCCCATGTGTCCAATTTTCTGCTCCCTATGTCCCTTGCAAAGGATTGTTTATAGTTCATTGCGAATTCAAATTTCATGGGAGGGCACTTCAAAGCACAGAGCAGAAAGCTATGAACTGTGACAGGCCTGGGTTTGTGGTTATTTGAGGGGTTGTGTTGGGAATATTCCTCTTAAAAAAGAAAAAAAAGGAATCTAAGTGATTTTGAAAGACAAATGCTATCTCTGAGCCAGCAACCTCTCAGATACTTCCTTACCACATTTGTACGGGATTGATACCTGGAATTGGAGTGACAGTGTTATCAGTGAGCCTCAAAGTATACTGTCTGGTGTGAACACCTGATTGTCCTTGGTCAACCATACACATCTAGAAAGCATGTTGTTCTTCTGATGAACAAGACATAACTTGTACCATAGTGCCTTTCATAAGACTACGAGTTAAATGAATTGAGTTAAAGAAATTTCTTTCATTTCACTTTAAGGGCTCAAACTTTGTTTTATATTCCAAATCTGTTTAGTGATGGTAATGATTTGATGGCTTTTTTTCTTTTTCTTTTTTTTTTTTTGGCAGGAAAACAAATAAATGTATTATGTATTAAACAACCAGAGAGTTATGGTGGAAGATAGGCAATTTAGAAATGTTTTTGATGTTTTGATTGCTAAACTATTATAGTAGATAGAGGAAAGAGGGGAAGCTAGAGTTAAAAGAAACTAAATTTTAATTCTGAATTTAAAAATTCCAGAGAATGACAGAGTCTACTTTTTAGAGAAAACAGCCTCCCAGAAAATCACCTGAGGGTGCCTCCAAGTCTGGCTTCTTACATAAGTCATCTGTATATTTTGTAAAAAATGATTAATAAATAAATAAATGTGGTTCCACAACTTTCCTTAATTGGTAGTTTAGTTTCGAGCTTTTTTTTTTTTTTTCCTGACAAAAACTTCTCTGTTAAGCCCTACCAGGCAGCCCCAAAGCAAGATATATATTTATATATACAGAGGGTGCCAAAAAAATGTATACACATTTTAAGAAAGGAAAAAAACTGTATTAAAATTGAAATACCAATAATAAAAGATGAACACAAGTCATTTTTTGGCACCCAGGTATAGCTTGTTTTGTGTTGTGGAGAGGCTTTTCCCCATGAATAGCTTAGGCTATTCTGCATAAAATCCAAAATCTATATACTACAGTGTAAAACCTGTAGTTTTTTAAATTATTTTTAAGAGTAATATAATGAACCCAATTTATTATCACTCAGCTTTAATAATTAGCTCATGGGTAGCCTTGTTTCATGTATTACCACCTCTTACCTCCCCAGATTATTATTATTTTTTTCTTTTTAAAGGATGATGGCTGGGAGAAATGGGTGAAGGGGGGAGTCAAACGATGTCTTCCTTTTTAACTTTTGAAAATCTTGAACTCAGAGTCATTTGAAACCCAAACTCCAATTTAATTAATTGCATTACTTGATAGTACTTGCATTACTATCTGGCTTTGAGTAGGTACACTTTTTAAAAAGTATACTTTTGGAATGAAGTTTGAGTTTTTAAATCTTCCAAATAAATAGTTATATGAAGTGGGTGGTGTTAGGGAAGAATTTGGATCTAAAGTTTGGCTACAATTTCTTGAGCCAGACACTGTATTGGCTACTTTATATGAGACAGTAATTTATATTCATTAGTTCAACCATCCTCATTACCACCATGAAATTATGAACTGGCACTCCCATTTGCAGACTGGCACACTGAGATTCAGAGAGATTTTTTGTGATTTTTCTCAGGCTTACACAACTAAGAAGAGGCAAAACCAGCTTTTATATCAAGAAGTCTTAAGTCTGAAACAGAATACTACCCACAAAACAGCTCAGAATAGAGCCGGGCAGATAAGATGAGCCTATTCTACATTATCTATCTTTAGGACTTGTGGTATCATAAAAGAGATCTCATGGATAAGGTAATCTTTGGATTTAGACTTTGGCGCTTGGGTACAAGTTAGGCAGCTATTTATGGAACAATACTGTAGTGCAGAAAAAAATGAACCGTGTCTTGGGAGTGTGACAAGCAGTCAGGTGTGATATGAGTGTGAGGTTGGAGATGGTGGGACACAGTGAAAGATGTGTCCAGGAAGAAAACCCAGTTCTTAGGCCCTGGAAGATCATACTGAGAAAATTAGATTTGGTTTTTGTTAATACCATATATTAATTAACATCAAAAAAGAGGGTGATATGCCCATATGTGTGTCTTGGAATAACGATCTGGCAGCAGAGTGAAGGGTGGATTGGGGCCTGAGGATAGAGAAGTGGGGACACTAATGAAAGGCAATTACAACAGTCCTGGAAAGAACAAAAAGGATTTGATCCCGTTGTGGTGAGACTCAAACAGACCAGTTGGGGCAATAAGACTTCATGGAAGATCAAATGGAAATTGGAGAAATAAAATAGCCGACATTTCTAGGTCAGGTAATTAGAAAGATAATGATGCTAAGTGGAACCTGTACTTTCCTTGGGGGTGGCATATAATCTCATTTTAGACTATGCCAAAGGTGGTGATAATATCAGGTATTTATTTATTATTATTATTATTATTATTATTATTATTTACTTTTGCAAAGTGGTATTTATTCCAGAAATGATCACTCAATATTGACTAAAATTAATCATATTAATAGATCTAAGAAGAAGCGTTATACCATCATTCCATGTTGAAATTCATCAGGTATTTAGAATTTACCTGAGATATGCTTGTCTCCAGGGAAGCCCATTCTGTTTCTATTTGCCAATTCTGTTTTCACCTCGGTTTAAATAATTGCCATTTGAATAACCCAAGTTATCTACTGGTCATACATTTTTCCATAGTATTCTTGAAATGTGAGTCAAAGGTTGGAATAGCAAGAAGAACAGAATTCTTCACTAATATGTGGCAAATATTAGCATCATACCACACTTAAATAAAAATCATTGGCATATTGTAACATACACTGCTTATAAATTTCAGCACCTCTTTCTGTTCATGTCCCTTTAGAATATAAAATGTAAATTTCATTTTCATGTTGTTCATTAGGGTTCTGAAAATTCTAAAACAGGTTTTAGCCATCCACTGTGGCCCTCTCTCATTTTTCCCCCAGAACATATAGGAATAAATGGCAAGTTATGTCTTGGGGCAGACTTTTGATTTGAGATTTCTAAAGATGCCCACCTTTCTACCATTACATTTTTCTTTGCCTTTGTTTTTTTAGCTTTGGTCCCTTTTTAGTTAATCACAGCATTGGGTCAGCCAGACCCATTAACTGCATTTCTCATTTAGGCCTTTCAGAGATGCAGCTGCAGATGCAATTTAATTTGTTGACCCATGATCGATAGCAATTAATAACATATCTTTAATCTTGTTGAAAGGGCTGTCTTTGGCTTCCAGTAGCTACCATCTCAAGGGAAAGGTATCCACCCTCACAGGTTATTTAGCTTCTAGGCAATAGTTGTCCTCAACCACCTACTTTTCTTGTGACTTAGTAGTCATTTCAGAAGTCACTATTCTCTAGGACATTTTCAATTATCACACAATAGTGCACTTGTATTCTGTCTTAAGATTCCTCCATTACAAGTTCATCATGCAAATGTTATGGACCAGGAACTCTGAGAAAAATATTGTACACTACTTTTTAACTCAGAAAAATAGATTTGACTTTTTAGAGTGTATTATGTTAATAAAATAATTGCTCAAGTTTCTTGGGACTGTTCCATGTTGTATTTGGCTAACCCGATCACCACAATCCAGTCCTTCCCTGTTATCTGTCATGTTAATTAAAAAGTTCATTGAATTAATAATAACATTCCAACTGGGAAGTTAGGCACTGTGGTTAAAACTCAGTGAGGTCTTTTTTCCCCCTGCTCTCAAGGAGCTTATAGTCTGATAAAGACAAACAGCAAGGCAAGTCCACAATAACAGGGGAAGTTCTGTGCTCTAGGCATGAACGGGTCCACTGGGAATATTTGTGAAAGGCAATGCATCATTGTGGGCCTGTGGGAAGGCTACCTGGGAGATGAAATTTGTATTATGAGTTTTAAAAAGAAATAGATAAACAATGAGGGAAGTAGTCAATGCCCTCTTACAGTGTATAAGGTGAAATTTCTAATGATTCAAGTCAGACCATAGGACTGCCTCGTTATGCTAATAATGAAATCCATCCAAATCAGTAAATACATGCCTAGTGTGAAGCCAAGGGCTCTGAGCAAATGAAGGAAAAAAAAAAAAAAAAAAGGAAAAATGAGTCACCTCCATATTGTGAAGGAATCATTTACTTCTCTTGGTGCCATCAACCCTTCTTCTCTATATAAGCATACCTCAGGGATATTGCAGGTTCAGTTCCAGACCATCACAATAACGTGAAATATCACTATAAGGTGAGTGATACAATTTTTTGGTTTCCCAGTGCATATAAAAGTTATGTTTACACTGTACTGTAGTCTATCAAGTGTGTAATAGCATCATGTCTAAAAATATAATGTAGAGACCTTAATTAAAAAATACTTTACAGCTAAAAAATGCTAACCATCATCTGAGCCTACAGTGAGTCATAATCTTTTTGCTGGTGGAAGTACATTGTCAATAAGCAGTAATATTTTGAAAGAAATTTGTTTTTCCTGAGCAATGGGTCTCAATAGTAGGCTTAAAATACTCAGTAAGCCAGGCTGTAAACAGATGTGCTGTCATCCAGGCTTTGTTCCACTTATAGTGCACAGGCAGAGTAGATTTAGCATAATTCTTAAAGCCCCTAGAATTTTCAGAATGGAAATTAAATATTGGCTGCAACTTAAAGTCACCAGCTGCATTAGCTCCTAACGAGAGAGTCGACCTGTCCTTTGAAGCTTTGAAGCCAAGTATTAGCTTCTCCTCTCCATCTCTGGAAGTCCTAGATAGCATCTTTATCCAATATAATGCTGTTTCATCTACACTGAAGATCTGTTGTTTAGTGTAACCACCTCCATTAATTATCTTAGCTAGATTTTCTGGATAACTTGCTGCAGTTTCCCCATCAGCACTTGCTGCTTCAGCTTATACTTTTATATTATGGAAATGGCTTCTTTCTTTAAACCACATAAACCAACCTCTGCTAGCTTCAAAACTTTTCTTCTGCAGCTTCCTCGCCTCTCTCAGCCTTCACAGAATTGAAGATAGTTAGGGTCTTGCTCTGGATTAGGCTTTGTCTTAAGAGAATGTTGTGGCTGGTTTTATATTCTATCCAGACGACTAAAGCTTTCTCCATATTGGCAATAAGGCTATTTTGCTTTTTTATCATTTGTGTGTTCACTGGAGTAGCACTTTTAATTTCCTTCAAGAACTTTTCATCTTTTTTTCACAACTTGGTTAACAGTTTGGCACAAGAAGCCTAGCTTTGGCCTATCTGCGCTTTTGACATGACATTCTCCCAAAGCTTAATCATTTCTAGCTTTTGATTTAAAGTAAGAGATGACTGTTCCTTTCACCTGAACACTTAGAGGCCATTGTAGGGTTATTAAATGACCTAATTCAATGTTGTTGTGTCTCAGGGAATGTGAAGGCCTTAGTAGAGAGAGAGAGGCAAGGAATGGTCAGTAGGTGGGGCAGTTAGTATACTAGTATACACACAACGTTTATTGACTGACTTCACCATCTTTATATGGATAAACTTCATGGCACCAGCAAAACAATTACAACAGAAACATGAAAGACCACTGATCACAGATTACCATAACAAATAAAATAATAATGAAAAAGTTAGAAGTATTGCAAGCATTACCAAAATGTGACAAAGAAACACAAAATGAGCTAATGCTGTTGAAAATGTGTTGCTGATAGATTTGTTTGATGAAGGTTTTCCACAAGCCTTCAATTTGTTATAAAGAAAAAAAAGCACTATCTGCAAAGCACAATAAAGCAAAGTGTAATAAGATAGTATACCTGTGCCTATAGTCAATTCACTGACTAGTAGAATTTCCTCTTCTCTATCCAACATTGGATACCCAGCACAGTACATTTTATCAAAACATGTCCATGCATCTCAGTAAGAATTTGGATAATGCCATCCTTCAGTGGTATTTGCATTATATTGACTCTTCCTACTTGGTACTGGGCTCAAGTGTGGAATGGAAGGTGGCAGTCCTTGTTTAAAGCATCAAGAAACAAGTAAGAGACATGGTTTTGAGCAAGACTCACTTTTTAAATTTTTGTAAATTACAATATGAGGATGGCAAGATGCTCTGTAAACTCAAGACTAGTGTTGAAACCAATTGTCAAGAAGTTTCCTCTGTCACAATTTTACATACAGATAATGAAGAGATGCTAGGCGACATCTTATAGATAAGATTTGAGGATATTGGTTTTATAAATATAAGGCATATGACTTGTCAATTGCAAATATAAAATGTCTAAGGCACACATGTGTGCATATTTGTATCTTTGTGTAAATAGTACAGGTCTATATATCTATAGAAGTACAAAAAGCTATAGACATTATGGTGGACTGCTGGCTGTGTCATTAAGATCATATACTGGCTATGGCTACATAGAGTTGATACACTCTTCTCCAAATTTTGTACCTGACAATTGCAAGCTTGTTCAGCCTACAATAATTCTTACACTACCTTTGCCTTGTTGTAAGGTATTTCATTAGTTGTGCTCGTTCATAGATTTAATTTCCCATCTCTAATCATCTGTGGCTCATGTGGTCCATCAATTTCAAACAGAGGCTGAACATGAGCAAAAGAGAGTAGCAGAGGAGAATAAAAATCAAGTTGCTATGGAACTTGAAGTTATTACAGTGACAATGAGATTTATGTATAAAAAACAATATGTCTTATTAAAAGTGCAAAATATTAACAAAAACATACAGTTGGGTTTTTGTTTGCTTTTGTTTGGATTGTTCTTTATTTGCAACTAACCAATCATTTCTGCTCTAGAGGGCTTATCTTTCATTTACCTTCCCTGTTTACTATCTGATGTGGCCCCTCAGGGCACCACTCCTATAAGATGAACAGAGGATGACTTCCCTGGGTATCCAGATATGATGAGAGTTCTCGCATGCAGACAGGGGATAATGTTCTCCAAGCCACTTTACTGATTTACACAAGGCATACTCATATCCTGTTGCTTGGGCTGGGTGCTACTTTCAGTTCTCCAGAGAACCCAGCAACATTCCAGGAGCTTCTTACCACTCAATTGCCTGTTTCTCAGCCAGGCAAGTATTCTTCTCTCAGGAATGTCAACTTTACTTGCCTGAATTACTTTAGAAACCCACTTGTACCTTCCAGCTCATGAGTTATTGAGCAGCTCTACATAGCAAGGCACACTTTGGATATAAACAGTAGTATGAGAGGCCCCAGCACCACTCACACATGAGAACAGAGACAACCAGTGCTCAGTTTCCCACTCCTTTTCTTCCTGCAGAGTGCTTCTCCTCAGTAGCCAGGCCACTGGCTACCAAGACCCCACAGTCAGCAGGCTATACTAGCTTCAAGAATACATTATGACTGGGTCTTTAAAACAAACAAACAAACAAACGAACGAACATTCAGTTACCCTCTAATGAGCAGGGAGGCCAGGATCACAGCAGAGAAGCTGTAAAACAATACATCTGAAAAAGCATGAAATAACTTAAAACAATAAGGGATGTACACCAAATTAAGATATTTCACAACACGGATGTAGCACACAATGACACATATCTCTTCTTTGCACTTGCAGAAGTAAAACCAGAATATACATCTGTAATCACGTAGTCCATGCCATTGATTTGCTCTCACAGAAAATGGAAGGCTAGTCATCAAATGCATATGCTTATTAAAATGATGTCAACTCAGAAAAATATTCTTTGTTTACTATAAAATCTATAGTTTGGATCCTATAAATTCACTGTATGTAGGCCATGTATATAGCACCATACGGTTTTCTTTAGCTGTCGTCTGGAGAAATAAAAGGGCATATCAGAAATGCATCCTGCATGCAATGAAATGTAATCTAGAAACAGGTTCTTTATCCCTCGGCTCTAATACACAATGAAATACAAATTTTTAAAACCATTTTGTTAGTTTGAGCTATTGTATACATACTTAGTATTATCAGACTTGAGATTTAACTAAATAATCTGGCCCAAAGAAATTTTCTTTGAGTCTTGGTTTATGTCTATTGAGCTGAATCAAAGAAACTGGACCATTGCGAAGGCCCACTTCTTATTGACTTACACTATCTGTACATAAAGCATACATATGAGAGTACGTATAACATGGGATGGATAGGGTATATCACTAGTACCCCAGAAGTCCCCATGTGCCCCGTTCCAGTCAACACCCCCACCAGCAATGGCTGAACTTTCAAACAACTCATTTCTGCATGTTTTGAAACTGTGTAAATAGAATCATACAGTATGTGTCTTTTGAACATGCCATCTTTCATTCAATGTTTTGTTGGTGAGATTCATATTGTTGCATCTTTTTATTTTCTTTATGAAAAAGGAGATTTGATTCCATTGACAAAGTTACATCCCTTTATTCCCTAGGAGAAATATCATAATTAATATTAAAAATCTAAAATCTTACCCAAAGATCAGAGGTTATGAAGAAATTCAGGGGGGGAGGGGGAATCTCTATAAACTTACAAGTTTTTTCTCTCCTAAGTATTTAATAATATTTATTAATTTAGGAATTCATGGGACCCCTACATTGGGAGCTGCTTCTAAACAGAGGTAAATGTTAAAGAGCACCAGCAGTAAAGCAAATTTTCTATTTTTGAAGAAGGGGGATTGTCCTTTAGTAGTACCTCATCACTTCTAGCTGAATTTGTCACATATCACCTCTCTTTTTCAATCTTCAGTAAAGTCTTACACTGGCCTAGAAAGACTCCCTGACAGGTGAGCTCAGAAAGGTCAGATCTGAAATGGAGAAGGAAAAAGCATCCTGACATCCAGGCTGCGGTCACTGGAGACTAGAGGGAGTGTCAAATATTTCCGTGGGGCAGACAGCTCATCCTGGCAGGAACTGTATGCTATGCAAGCTTTGCCTGGAACACCTGAACCAGCCCCACCCCCATTCCTTCCCCTTCACTATTTCCTTTCCACCCCTCAGTTCTCAGCCTAAATGCCACTTCTCAGGGAACACTAGCCTCACACCCCGAGTGGGACAGATCCCTCAGGATGTTCTCCCATAGCCCTCTGAACTTCTCTTTTGGGGAAATTTATGACTCCATAAGTAAACCGTTCTTTGGTTGTCCCCTCCACCAGACTATAAGTTGATGAGGCACTTAGAAGTGTGCCTGGCACATAGCAAATGTTCATCTAATATTTCTTAAATGAGGGACTAATAAAGGACCAAACTTAAATTAATATTGCTGGCATCCTCAAGATAGAAAATCAGTTTTACCTATGAGTGTTTTGATTTGTTTCCTTCTTGTTCTTATTGTGGGAGGATGGAGGTGGGGGTGG
>NW_017732769.1:44393-50368 GCF_001890085.2 Hipposideros armiger | reverse complement strand
TGGAGGAGGGATATGTAAGTCTCTCCAAACAAACAAACAAACAAAAATCTTTCAGTGTCACATAATTCCACTTCTTTCTAAACACAAAATGTTTCTTCATTTCCAGGAATATGTGCATAATAGGTTCCTTAAATTAGAGGTTCCAATGAAAGGAAGTTCAGTAGAGCAAGCACATTTGCTTTGAAAGAAGCATATCACCCCATCTCAGACAAATGGATGAATGTTGACTATCAAAATGTCATCTTTAAAAAGACTTGTAACCTACATACCCCTCCTCACATCTAGTGGATCCATTTAGGATGAAGTATTTGGCAGAGAGAACAGACAGTTAATATGTGCGTTTTCTGTTTCTTCAGAGAAATTAGACTCTTTGGCCTCTTTCAAGATTCTTAGACTGTAAGAAAACTTACTAAAATGACCAAGAGAGCACGTTAATACAAAATGTTTGGGCTTTCTTCAAAAGTGATGCAGACAATCACACGATAGGTCCAGTCTACAGTTCTACTAGAGGACCAACGTGACCAAGTGATGGTGTGATCTGGAAGCTACGATAAAGTTGAAACAATTTTTATTCTGAGGTTTCTTTGGGAGCAAGAAAATCCTAGAATTCCAAAACTGGAAGGGGCCTCAGAGGTTGTAAATTATTTAATCTGATGGGACTAATTATTAACTAACTTAGACATAAAGTCATTTTCATTTCTAATAATTAAAATGAATTTATAGTACATGTTATTTGATGTGATAGCAATCCTATAATCTTAGCAGGGCAACCAATTTCCAGAAACTTTTAGCCAATAGCTTAAAAAGCTGAGCTGAAACATTACATATATATATATATATATACATATATATATATATATATATGTATCCTTTGAGACTTTTTAAAACACAATGCTTATCACATTGGGGGGTTAGGTAAAACAAATAAACAAACAAACAAACAAACAAACAAACAAACAAATAAATAAATAAATAAAATAAAACAAAACACAATGCTTGCTATTAAAACCTGTTTTCAACCTATAAGTATACACAGAGAGTACCTAAATTAAGACCACTCCTAAGGTTTTTTTCAGTAATCTACCCAAATATTCAAAACTCTCAGCCAAAGAAAGAAATCTTATATAAAACTATTAAATGTATTAATTTAACTCAAAGATGATTTCATGAGCATTTTTAATTATTTACCAAATGAAGGGTATTGGGCTTAATGTTGAGCATACTAAAATGAATACAAAATAATCTTTTTTCTCAAAAACTTGACAGCCTACTGAAGTAGAGACGCAAACAAAACTGTTGATAATCTATAGAGGTTTGCATAGGATGTGATGGAGTATAAGAGGGTTCATTACCTCAAGACGGATTTCAGAGAAGGCTTTCCAGGGGAAAATAAAAATGCTGCAGCTGAGCTTTGAGAGGGTGAACTGGATGTGGAGAGATTAGCAGGGTGTTGCACTTAGGGAGCAACACGAATAAAGACATGCAGTGGTAAGCAACATTGCAAGTGTGCAGAGTTACCAGTACCATGATGCTCTCAGATTGAGGGGTGGAGCTAATGAGGCAGGTATAGGCCAGGTCGGGAAGGGTTTTGTGAGCCCTGTTAAGAAGTTAAACTTCAGTCTGTAAATGTGAGGAAACCACTGAGACAGCCTAAAGAGGGGAGCTATATAGTTAAATGTGCACATTGGAGAGAGGATTCTGGTTCTGGCTACACCATGGAAATGCATCCGGGGAAAGTGACACTATACTGGAAGCAAGATTTGATGATAACTGTACTCAGAACAAGAGATAGTGAGAGTCTATCTTAGAGCACTGTTTATAGGGATAAAAGAAAAGTGGGTCCACTTGAGCTGAGTTCAGGCAACACAATAACAAGAACTTGAGAACTGAATGTGAGAGTTGAGAGGAAGAAGTAGTATAGCTTGAGTGAGAGCTAAATTGCAAGGGGAAGTATAGGTTGGATTTGTGGGAATATAACTTTAAAGTTAAGGCATGTTGAGTTATGGGTGACAGTGAGATTTCTAAGTAGCTTTCTCCAGCCATCCATTGGATATATAAGTTTGAAGTTCGAGGCCAAGTTCAAGACAAGGATACGGGTTCAGCAGTTCTAACATAAAAACAAACAAACAAACAAAAAAAACAGTTAAAACCATGAAGCAGATATACTTGTATAAGTAGACTATTGGGCTGGGATAAAAATCAATTGTAACACATAGAAACAAGCCAAATGAAGACACATGTGACTATGATCAAAGGGTCATAAATCTACATGGCCACACGTTTTTTCTGTATTCTATTCATGCTAAAGCCCTTAGTGTTTCTAATAGTCAAAATATTCATTAAATCTTGCCCATTTATATTTTATAGAAGCAAAGTCAAGAGCTAATGATGGATTAATATTGAGCAAAATTTAAGTGGTCTAATGAAAATTGATTCTCAGTGATCTCAGAAGAGATTCAACAAATGCATTGGTATTACCTACCCATGTAGATAAATACATATATCGCTGGATAAAGGGCATGTGAATAATTGATTCTCGTACATAAAAGTCTTACCTATATGTGCTGAAATGCTCATTTCTCAGTCCATTAGGTTCAATTTAATGCATATAGAACATGTCTAGAATCGATAGGACTTTGAAGGTTTCATTTTTAATTTTACTCAGATGAAAAATTCTGATAGTTCTAGCACTTATGCAGCATTGTCAATGGGCCCCTCAGGAAGCATGAGGCCAAGGTTAAAGTCCTTCTAAGTCAAGATGCTACAATACCCAGAGAACCAATTTTTACTGTATTGTGAGTCTTCTGGTATTTTATTGGCATTCCCAGAATCTGAGAGCAGAAGGGGTGTACTGGGACTAATTTCAGTTGCAGATGTATAACTCTTGGCATTAAATTTTCCTTAACTTTCACAAAATCCAAGGTTACTGCTTTAGATTATTAGTCTTTAGCTAATTTTATACCATGTACAAAAACAAAAGTAGCATGCTGTTTTCTTCAAAATACAAAATACAATAGTGTAATGGGAGATGTGGGTCCCAGTTTCTGCTGAATCAGCAAGTACATGCTAAAGAAAAAATAGCTCAAATCATTTCTTCTCATGACTAAAGTAGTGGTTGTCTGTATACAAAGAGATACCCTTCTGGCCAAGTGGCATTCCATTACATTGTTTATTATTAAATGTAAGTTTACATATCCCTAGCTATATTCATATTCTCATTTGAAAAATGGCCGATTAGGCATAGGACTAAGGTTGGGATAACAAAGTGTATAGTATATGAGCACACTTCCTATACTACAGGAAATACAGTCCAAAACATATCTTTAGGGCAAAATTCTCCCATACTATTCTACTAGCTTATGTGCCCTAAACCCACCTTTTACTGACACATCATCCCTGGTGATCCCTGCATTAGTTTGACCCAAAAACTTGCTGAATGACACTTCATACCTAAATTTATGTTTGTGTAGTATTTTGCAATTTTCAAATATGCTATTTTATAACCTAAGAACTCCCTATAGTGACAGAACTGCTGTTCTTATTTATTGCATTATCTTAACTGAAGCTGGAAGAGGTTAAATGCTTTGCACAGAATTATATGATTAATAAGCAGTGGAGCTGGTCTAGAAGCTAAGTCTTCAGATGTCCATGTAAGCTTTACCCTCTCTCTACCCCCAGGCATTCTGTAAAAATAAATAAATAAAATAAAATCCCTAAGGCCTCACACAGGCGAGGAATGGTGCCTAGTATCAAGGAATAAAGGATTTATCTTATGTTTCTTAGCTGACTGAAGCAAATAATAACACAATTGAGAAATAAACTTTGTCTTTGACATTCTTATCCATTTTCCCCGAGTTCTATTTCCTTCCCCCATCTTTTAACCTCCATACCTGAACTTAGGGTCCTCAGAATGACTCAGAATCCTGAGGAGAGTCATCTCATCTCTTCCTAGTAAGCAATTCCCCTAGTCCTTCACCAGACACAAATGTGCACCTCTCTGAAGATTTTTCTTATTTCTCCTGGAATCATTTATTGTACCCTCTTCTTAAGGTACCAGAGGATAGCTTTGTTCATACATTTTAATATCAGTCAT
Source organism: Hipposideros armiger (assembly GCF_001890085.2). NCBI lineage: Eukaryota > Metazoa > Chordata > Mammalia > Chiroptera > Hipposideridae > Hipposideros > Hipposideros armiger. The sequence continues at coordinate 46,275 of NW_017732769.1, read as the reverse complement.
TACATTATGTTTTAATATTTAATATGATCCATTTTTTTTCACTGGGTTGTGAGTTCCCAAAAGACAAGTACTTATGTTTCATCTTTGTGTCATCCACAGTGCCTAGAAGAGTCTCTGGCACATAAAAGATGTTCAAGGAATGTTGGGTCTTTGGATCTGAAAACCTGTAGTCTAAAGTGTCGATGACAGTGTATTTACTCCCTTCACAATAACAGACGGATTTAAATATTGAGATGTCTTCAGGGAGAGATCAATACGTAGCACAAAGTAATGAATCTCTCGTTATGAAATATCAGACCCTATAATGGTAGAGGAAGATTTTTGGGTCAGTGGAGTCTTTCTACTATTTCTCAAATCATGTTACATAGGCAACTTCTAAGACAAACTCAAATTATTTCAATCAACAAATATTTACAGTGGACATTTGACATTCGTTAGGAATATGTTTAGAGTCCTCTACATATCCTTGAGTTTATTATGTCAGAACATTTTGCAAAGGACCTTGGTTTCCTCTAGAGCCACATTCTATTGAAAATCATGTTTCCTTTCCATATACAAGCCATTTTTTAAATTTTTTTATTAAATAATGTCTCTTATTTCACCTCTTTTTTACACATTAAAAAATTCAGTTGTGAGTACTTGATGATGGTATCCAATCAAGATCACTCAATAAGGACAGAAAAACACAAAGTCATGTTGAGATGCATATGCTGGAAGCAGCAATATTCCAGGGCCCTCTGGAGGTCACTTGGGAAATTTAAAACCACAAATGTTAAATTTGCAGATGCCAGGGATTAAATGGATAATGAGTACCTATTACATGCAAGACATTGTGGTGAGAGCTGCAGAGAATTCAATATACATAGTTGTCCCTGTCCTAAACAGTCTACTAATTAACCCATACCTCTACCTCTGTTTTGTATTATTATTTGAACTTAATTTTTAATAGAACTTCCTAAAATAATAACCCAAAAGCTTCCAGTCAAGATGGTGTCTTGAGCTCTTGCTTCAAATTTCTCTGTTACATGCACACACGTATAGAATTCATAGATTAGATACTTTTAAAAAATGTTAAAAATATAGACGTTTTAAAAACAACATATAAATATGTACAAGAGCTTCAAACAGAACAAAAACAGAGGTAACTAGATGCTATAGCCACCAGATCAATAAGATTCCATACCTGTTCACAGTACATATCTTAAACAGCTCAGCTTAGAATAACAAACAAAACAACAAAAGTCAACACAATGAAAACGAGAAGTATATATAAACCACTGTGTTGCATATTGACATACTCAGGTTATCTTGAGAAAAAGCTGTTATTTAATTGTTTGAATTGTGTAATGAATTACCACTTTTTTCATGGAACACCATTTTTACTTAAAGGAATGACTGTTAGACAAACTACAGCTATCAAAATTTGATTTTTGGCTTACATTTTCTCAAAAAATAATGCAGTAAGACTGTTACTTCAAAGAAAACTGACATATGACAATATCTATTGCCAATTGGTAAAATCATAATTAAAATGGCAAAGGTTAGAGACAAAGAGAATTATAAAAGCAGCAAGACAAAGGCAATTAGTTATTTACAAGAGAGCTTCTATAAGATTATCAGCTGATTTCTCAACAGAAACTTTGAAGGCAAGAGGGGATTGGCATGAAATATTTAAAGTGATGAAAAGCAAGGACCTATAATCGAGGCTGCTCTACCCAGCAAGGCTATCATTTAAAATTGAAGGTGAGATAAATAGCTTCCCAGACAAGAAAAAGCTAAAGGAGTTTATCACCACCTAACCAATATTACAAGAAGTGTTAAAGAGACTTCTTGAAGAAGAAGTAAGGCGAAGAAGAAGAAGAAGAAGAAGAAGAAGAAGAAG
>NW_017732769.1:19704-44203 GCF_001890085.2 Hipposideros armiger | reverse complement strand
AGGAGAAGGAGAAGGAGAAGGAGAAGGAGGAGAAGGAGAAGGAGAAGAAGAAAAAGAGAACATAAAGATGAATAATAAACTAGCAATAAGTATGAATCTATCAATAATCACTTTAAATGTAAATGGATTAAATGCTACAATAAAAAGGCACAGGGCAACTGAATAGATAAGAAAAAAAGACCCATACATATGCTGTCTACAAGAGACCCACTTCAGGTAAAAAACACACACAGACTGAAAGTATGGAGATACGAAAGGATATTTCATGCAAATGGGAACAAAAAAAAGCTGGGGTAGTAATACTTAAATCAGACAGAATAAACTTTAAAAAAGGGCTATAATAAGAGACAAAGAATGACATTGCATAATGATAAACGGATCACTCCAACAAAAGAACATAACTCTTATAAACATGTATGCACCCAACATAAGAGCACCGAAATATATAAACCAAATATTTACCAACAAAATGAGAGAGAGTAATACATTCATAGTAGGGGACATTAACACCTCATTGACACCAATAAACAGATCTCCAGACAGAAAATTAACAAGGAAACAGTGGCCTTAAATGACACATTAGACCAGATGTATTTAATTTATATTTTAGGGCACTTTACCCCATAGTAGCAGAATATACATTCTTTTCAAGTGCACGTGGAACATTTTCCAAGATAGATCACATGTTAGGCCACACAGCAAGTCTCGATAAATTAAGAAGATTGGAATCATATTAAGTGTCTTCCATGACCACAATAGTATGAAGCTAGAAATCAATTACAAGAAAAAAAAAACTTGAAAAACACACAAACACATAAAGACTAAATAACATGCTAATAAACAATGAATGGGTTAACAATGCAATCAAAGAAGAAATACAAAAATACCTTAAGACAAATGAAAATGAAAACACAATGACCCACAATCAGTGAGAAACAGTGACAGCAGTCCTAAGAGGGAAATTCATAGCACTATAGGCCTACCTCAAAAAACAAGAGAAATCTCAAATAAACAATCTATCTTTACACTTAAAAGGTACTCAAAGGAGAACAGCAAACACAGCTCAAAGTGATTAGAAGGAAGGAAATAATAAAGATCAGAGTGGAAATAAACAAAATAGAGTCCAAAAACAAAAATACAAAAGATCAATGAAACCAAAAGCTGGTTTTTTGAAAAGTTGATGAACCTTTGACCAGACTCACCAAGGAAGAGACAGAGAGAGGACCCAAATAAAATCAGAAATGAAAGAGGAGAAGTGACAGCAGACACCACAGAAATATAAACAATTTTAAGAAAATACTACAAGAAATTGTACTCCAACAAATTGGACAATCTGTAATAAAAGGATAAATTCCTAGAAGCATACAATCTTGCAAGACTGAATCAAGAAGAAACAGAAAATCTGAGCACATCTATTACTACAAGTGAAATTGAATCAGTAATCAAAAAGCTCCCAACAAACAAAAGCCCTTGACCAGGTGGCTTCACAGGTGAATTTTACCAAACATTCAAAGAAGAATTAACACCTATCCTTCTAAAAAATCTTCCAAAAAATTCAAGAGGAGGAAAAGTTCCCAAGCTCATTTTATGAGGACAATATTACCCTGAATCAAAAACCAGACAAAGACAGTACAAAAAAAGAAAATTATAGGCCAATATTCCTGATGAACATAGATGTGAAAATCCTTAACAAAATATTAGCAAACCAAATTAAGCAATATATTAAAAAGATCATATGCTATGATCAAGTGGGATTTATTCTTAGGATGCAAGTTTGGTTCAATATCCACAAACCAATTAATGTGATACACCACGTAAACAAAATAAAAGATAAAAATCATATGATCATATCAATAGATGCAAAAATAGTGTTAGGCAGAATACAGCATCTATTTATGATTTTAAAAAAACTCTCAGCAAAGTGAAAGTATAGGGCATATCTGAACATAATAAAGACCCACATACAACAAACCCACAGTTAACATCAGACCCCACATGGAAAATCTAAATGCTTTCTCCTTTTAATCAGGAACAAGACAAGAATGCTCACTTTTACCCTTTTTACTCAACATAGTAATGGAATTCCTAGCCACAGCAATCAGACAAGAAAAAGAAAGAAAAGGCATCCAAACTGAAAAAGAAGAAGTAAAACTGTAATTATTTGCAGATGATATATATATATATATATATATATATATATATATATCCTTAAAGATTCCACTAAAAAACTATCAGAACTGATAAATGAATTCAGTAATGTAGCAGAATACAAAAGTTAATGTTCAGAAATTTGTTGCATTTTTTGTATGTCAATAATGAACTATCAGAAAGAGAAATTAAGAAAACAATCCCATTTAAAATTGCATCCAAAAAAAATATACCTAGTAATAAATCTAACCAAAGAGGTAAAAGACCTGTACTTGAAAAACTATAAGACACTGAAGAATGCAACTGAAGAAGATACAAATAAATGGAAGCATATACCATCCTCATGGATAGAAAGAATTAACACTGTTAAAACATCCTTACTACCCAAAGCAATCTAAGTTCATGCAATCCCTATAAAATATCAATGACATTTTTTACAGAACTAGAACAAATAATCCTAGAATATATATGGAACCACCAAAGGCTCCAAATAGCCACAGCAATCTTGAGAAAGAAGAACAAAGTTGGAAGTATCATACTACCTGATATATAACTATACTACAAGGCCATAATAATCAAAACAGGATGGTACTGGCATAAAAACAGACACATACATCAATGGGACAAAATAGAGAACCCAGAAATAAACCTATGCCTACATGATCATTTAATCTATGACAAAGGAGTCAAGAATATACAGTGGGGTAAAGACAGTCTATTCAATAAATGGAGTCAGGAAAACTAGACAGATACATACCAAAAAATGAAACTGAATCACCATCTTATACCATATACAAGAATAAACTCAAAATGAATTAAGGGATTAAATGCAAGAAGAAAACATAAAATTCCTAGAAGAAAACATAGGCAGCAAACTCTCAGATATCACCCTTAGTAATATTTTTTTCTGATCTATCTCCACCAGTAAGGGAAACAAAAGAAATGTTAAACAAGTGGGACTACATCAAACTAAAAAGTTTCTGCATAACAAAGAAAACTACCATATAAAAAAATAATAGCCTACTGCATGTGAGAAGATATTCACCAATGATATATCTGATAAGGGGTTAATATCCAAATTTTATAAAAACTCATGCCACTAAATACCAAAAATCAAGCAATCCAGTTAAAAAATGGACAGAGAACCTGAATAAACATTTCTCCAAAGAGAACATACAGATGGCCAAAAGACATATGAAAAGATGCTCAACATCACTAATCATCAGTAAATGCAAATAAAAATCACAGTGAAATACCATCTCACTCCTGTCAGAATGACTATCATCAATAAATCAACATACAAGTGTTGGCGAGGATGCAAAGAAAAGGGAACCCTTATGCACTGTTAGTGGGATGGTAGATTGGTGCAGCCACTATGGAAAATAGTATGGAGGTACAACAAAAACTTAAAAATAGAACTACCTTACAACCCAGCAATTCCACTTCTAAGTGTTTATATGAAGAATCCAGAACACTAATTTGAAAAGATATATACACCTTTATATTCATTGCAGCACTATTTACAATAGCCAAGATATGAAAGCAACCTAAGCGACCATCAATAAACAATTGGGTGAAGAAGTGGTATAGGATTGGCCGAGTTGCTCATTGGTTAAGAGCTGGCTTGGGACAGCAGAGGGCCCTGGTTTGGATCCCACATATGAGGGCCAGTGACACTGCCCTCTACAGCTAAGATGCTGAACAACAGCTCAACCTGGAGCTGGGCTGTCGTGAGTCCCCGGTGACGGAGTAGGCTGCAACCCCTGCTGCAGTGGGTTGCCATGGGCTACCGTGTGTAGCCAGCAGCCAGCGTGAGCGGCCAGCAGCCGCAGTGAGCGGCCGTCCAGAAGCCGGCAACTGATCTGCCTCGCCCGGGAAGAGCGCAATGATGGTGCCAACTTGGGCCAGTGAAGCAACGTCCTCCACAACTAGATTGAAGAACAAAACAACAGCAACTTGTCTGTTCCCCTTCCCCCAATTCCCCAGTGCTGTTCCCATTCCCCAATTCCCCAGCGCTGTTCCCATTCCCCAATTCCCCAATAAAAATCTTTTAAAAAAACAAAAAAGAAGTGGTGTATATAGACACTGGAATATTACTCTGCCATTAAAAAGAAGGAAGTTTTACCATTTGCAACAACATGGATGGACCTTAAGGGTGTTATACTAAGTGAAATAAGTCAGACTGAGAAATACAAATACCATATAATTTCACTTATATGTGGCATCTAAAGAACAAAATAAATGAACAAACAAAATAGAAACAGACTCATAGATACAGAGAACAAACTGATGGTTGCCATAGTGGAGGGAATTTGGGGGGCTGCATGAAAAAGGTGAAGAAATTAAGAAATACAAATGGTAGTTATGAAATAGTGGCAGGGATGTAAAATACAGCATAAGGAATATAATCAATAATATTGTAATAACTATGTATAGTGCCAGGCAGGTACTAGACTAATCGGAGGAATCACTTCATAAATTATATAAATGTTTAACCACTATGTTGTACACCTGAAACGAATAGAAAATAATATTGAATGTCAACTGTACTGAAAACATAATTTTTTAAAAATAAGGAAAAAAATTTCCCCAAAATTAATCTGCATATTCAATTAGGTTATCAAAATGCAATAGAAATTTTAAGAAACTTAAACTGATTCAAAAGCTTGTATCAAAGGAAATGTCTATAAATGTAAGGCACAATTTATAATAATGGCAAGTAATAAAAGATACCTAATATCAGATATCACAAAAGACCTATGTGAACACTATAAAGGAAATTTTTTAAATTTGCTAAAAACTAAAAAAGAATTAAATATGCCATTTGCATGAAAACAAAAATTAAACATTATAAAGATGTCAGTTGTTCCCCAAATTATAAATTCAATAAAAAGCCCAATGAAAACCCTGGTACAATATTTCAGGAAACACAATGAGCTAATTCTAAATTTATTTATGGAATAGTAGCAAACACTTAATGGTATTTTTTGGAAATCAGACACTTTCTAAAAACTTCATAGGTCACTCTTTAATATCCATACTAACTATATTGATAAGGTAGTGCTATTCCATCCTCATTTTATCTACAGTCACACGTTAGGAGGCAGGACTGAGGAGCAGCAGGCAGAATGGGCGGTTTTATTCTGCTCCTTCCTTTTGCGACACACTATGAAACCTTGTGTGGGTGAGCCCTGTGGCCATCAACAGGCAGGACCTGCCAGCTTCTCACCTGTCACTCCACAGCCAGTGTGCTGAGGGGATGCAGGATGCTACTAGCAATGCCAAGATCCCAGATTTGATTCCCTTCAGAGCTCATTAGCGTCACTCATCCCTACAAGTATTCGGCCACTTACTGTTGCCTGCTGACCCACGGAACAACTGAGGCCAAAAGAAAGCAGGGCACCGGCTGCTCAACAAGCCTTGACTTCTAGTTTGAGTCCCAGAATGTATAACCTAAGAGCAGGAAAGAAGCCATGGGAAGCCACCTTTATCTCAGTTCAGATGACCCCTCTTGTGTTATCTGAGACCTCCATGACCAGAGCATTAACACTGTGCAAAAAAGGTCTTCACAAAATGGAACAATCTATGCAAACCAATGAGCGGGAGCAGCAAACTCAAATAAAATGGCCTGAAGGCACCATAGCCTAAGGCTAACATCACTCATTGCCTGTGACCATTTTTTTGTTTTACCTAATTAAATATATTTTCACATTGAAATAATTTCAAGTAAGTTTAAACTGAATGATCATTACTTACAAATATTTAGCCCCCATGTATCAGCCATCCCAGCTTTCTCCTCTGTAAAAGACAGGGCATTCTAAATAAGCTGTGTACGAACTTTACCCAAAAAGTGTGTCTACGTTTCTCTCTTGCTTTTATTTATTTTGGTCAAATCTTGGTTATAAAGAAAAACAAGGGCTTTTCACATTTATGTGAAGAAGGAAGTTTCAGAAGGCAACATCTCATGAAAGCATTCCAAATTTCCATGGTTTTCCTCTTTTAAGAGAGAAATTCTTAGCTTCTTCCTGCCTCAGGGACTTAGAATTTCTGTGGATTATAATGGAGAAATCAGCTGGGAACACAATGCACTGGACTCCTCAACACACAGATATAATTTGGGGGCACTGGATCTGCATTTCTCTCTTTGTTAACATCCTTGGCATGGCAACCAGAGAACAAGTATGTGAGAGTACTCTTGGTTATAAGTAACAGAAACCCTATTCAATCCAACAAAAAGAGGGATTTTTGATGCTCATAAAGCTCAGAAGCACAGGAGCACTGTGCGCTCACATCCCAGCCACCTGTCCCCTGCCATTGCTCGGGTCTACGCTTGTCACAGGATCAACTGAAATAATGACACAGAGGTCCATCAGGAGCTCTCAAATGATATCCTACTAGTTTAGCAACACGAGAAGAAAAAATATAAAACTTCTCCTCTCTGGTATGTCCAGTAAGAATCCCAGATTTCATGATCACACGTCCATCCCTGAATCAGATCAATGCATCTAAGCAGGCGCTGGGCTCTAACCTACCATGCCTGGCCCATGTACCGCCCCCAGAGCCAAGGAAAGTGACCAAACTCCACCCCAACCATATGGACTAAAATGACCTCGGGCTGGTTCCCCAAAGGAAAATCGGGGTGCTATTCTTAGAAGGGGGAATGGCAGGCAAAAACAATCGATATTCATTATCAAAGGCCTAAGCTGTTGTCGCAGAAAAAAACATACTATTAGTCACAAGAGGGTGTAGTCAGAAAACACAGCAAGCTCAGTACAAACTCATCATCATAACTGGAAAAAAATGAATTACAAATCCATTTGCTACTGCTGGGGAGGCCAACACTGCATTGTTATATGGGCAAGTAATTATAAGTTGTACATTTATCATTTGAAAGCTGCTCTGTAGGTATGAGAAAAGAGCCAATGAAGAGTGACACTGAAAGGTTGTTTAACTCATCCCCAGCCACCAATAAAATCACACCTAAGCCTTCAATTTTTGAAGACCCACAGAAACAAGGTTCTACCATAATCATTCCATCATAAATAAATTATTAAGAAAATTGATATATGCTGCCTTTCTAGCCCTCTCCATGCAAGGGACTAGCTCCTTCTGTACATGTCATGAATTAATTTTTTGTAACAATTAGTTTCAATGCTCCTATGAGGCACGCTAATCTCCCACCAGGGTAAAACGAGGCACTTGGATAAAGCTAGTGCTTTTGAACGGCATGAATCTCCAGCCCTGATAATGACTTTAAGACCAAAATATGTTCCCTCACTCCATGGACTGTTCACATAGAGTTCAAAAGGCTATGAAAGAGAAAATGACCTCACGAGGTGTGTGCCCTTTCAACTGCCAGTTATGACAGCTCCCCTGTTTGACACTTGCCCCCTTGAACTATCTATCTAGTGGTAGAGTCATAAGCATCAGGAATTTCTGATAATTCCTGTAATTCTTTGTAATACTCTACCATAGTCTCACACTGTACTTAATGTAGATCAATTCTATGTTTGTCTAAATAACCCAATACAATTTGTTTTACTTTCATGTGTAGCCAGATTTTTGAATGCATTATCTGGAAGAAGGGAAAGACATTCCTCTACAGAGGGTTTTTTTTTTTGTGTGTGTGTGTGTGTGTGTTTTTAAATCAGGAATTAAATAAATAAAGGGCTCCCCAGATGTGCAGACTGGGACATTGCTTGCAGCATTTAGCAGGGTCAGATTATCAAGTTTCATTATTTGATACATTTTTCAGGCTGGCAACAGAGTCGCAAAGAATTGATGGGAGCAGCAAATTCATTTTAAAATGGGTTTATCGCTTCATCAGGTATTCATTTAAGCAGAATCCACAGCATAACTGGATCTCTTTGGCCCTATGTGACATGTTTTTCCAAATGGAATGATAATAAGTATAGAGATGTAATATGTAGTTAAAGTCTTCCCATTTCACGAGGCACCTAGATAGTCAAAGGAAGAAATTACTTTCATTCTCAAGCCACTGCTCATCAGAGGATCAATGACCAGCTGTTTCAGAGCCCTGCTAAAGAGAAGCCTGGAGACGCCATGATCCTTTGGGGGTTTAGTGAATGAGGCTAACGGATATGTTATAGAGAAACCATCATAAGGGATTTAGTTTCTGATGAAAAAAAATTAGCATTAAATAAAGTGTGATAATACATTTCCTTAAAGCTAATAAGCTAGATCAAATAAGAAAATGGCATTCAATTAGTTAAGATAAAACTTGAATGCAAAAAATATTAAGAAACTTCCAGCCATTTCAGATTTCCAGAACATGGTGAGTTACACACGGGAAATGCACACCAATCTAAAATCTACTGAATCCAAATTCTAGTTTGAGATAAAGATTATTAATGTGCTGAGTCCCTATAGAACGTCTTTCACTTAATGAATTCTATCACAGCCTCCTCAGAAAATTCACTTCGAAATATAAATTGTTGATTTTCCAAATGCATATTGACATTTTGAAAATATGAAGAACTATAGGTGATATGATAGAATGTTCAAGAATGACAGGCCACATATACAATGGTGGGCCCATACGATTATCATGGAGCTGAAAAATTCCTGTCGCAACACATTACTCATGCGTTTGTGGTGATGCTGGCTTCAACAAACCTGTGTGCTGCCAGTCGTATAAAAGCAAGGCACATACAATTATAGTAGTGGACTATACCATCTAGGTTTGTGTAAGTACACTACGATGTTGGCACACAACACACAATGATGACATTGCCTAACAATGCACTTCCTAGAAAGTATCCCCATTGTTAAGCAGCATGTGACTATATTGATGGGTGTAGCTTAGGTCGGCTACCTAACTGGGCTCAGAATCCGGCTGTACAGTCTAGACTACCGGTTCTCAGTCTTGGCTGTACCTTGAATTACCTGGAGACCTTATAAAACACTCCATGCCAAGGCCAATTAAGTCAGAAGACTCACTAAGGAATTGTCCCAACCATCAATATTTTTAAAAGCAACCCAGGTGCTTCCATTGTGCAGCCAAGGTTGAGAACCATTCGTTTAGAGTAGTGGTTCTCAGAGTGGGGTACCTGGAGCAGCAGCCTCAGCATCACCTGGGATCTTGTTAGAAATGCAAACCAGGTCCCAACCCAGACCTGAATCAGAAACCCTGGGAGAAGCAGGCGATGGAACAGACGGTTCAGGTGATTCTGAAGTGTGAGAGCCACTGACCTAAAACTTGGAACAGCCCATTCAGGGAAAGTTTGGATCTGCAGAGCAGACACACTTACCTTGGCTCTTCATCTCTCACTGGTCCCCAGGAGAAAGCCCAGAAAGCCAGGGATGGAGTTAGGCCTTGAGGGGCTTGAAATTACTGCAATTTCAAGACCTTTAAATATATATATACAAAATTAGATACAAAGTAAATATTTATTTAGAATCAGATAAATCACATTTTTTTTTTTTACTTTCAGGCTAACAAGTATCACAAACTACAAAAACACATAATACTTTTATGAATTTATTTTCTGGGACTCATCTCTAATGCCCTTTTCCTACTATTTTTTTCCATTGAATACTCTTTGAATGCCTTTTCATAGAATAAAATGTTATAATATTTTCTGCGAAGATAAAAATGATAATTCATTCTTTCCTCTAGCATGGTCTTTTTCTTTTTTTTTTTTTCTTTTCCTTTTGAGAGTTTAGAAAAACTATCTTTGAGGTTATTGTTGAATTTGGGGAAAACTCCATCAATTTTCAGTCATATATGAGCTATCGGTTTTTAGGGCATTTGAAGTATTTGACTAAAGCCATTAACCTTAAACACTCACTGGATTGATGTCTCTACCCCAGGGCTTAGGAAGAGGTCTTTGCAATGAGGAGCCTAATGCTTTATTCTCTTTATGCTAAATCTGTGTTGCACAGACTTTTGATACATTAAGTTCCCCAATCAGCTCACCCCCTAGGTAACTCATTCTACTTCTGTGGAGAGGAGGAGGAGGAGATGGTACAGAAAGGAGGAGTGTTTAGGGGGGGAAAAAATCTCTCCTGATGGAAACTAAAGGAAAAGAATTTTTGTTCCCCTGAAAAAGGCTTTTGGGGTTATCTCCATATGGAGAAATGTATGCAGTCAAATAACATCACCCACCCAGATGCCCTTTCTGCTATTGCTCGAAAACGTGTGATAATTCAGTTTCTGAAACTAGGAAGCCCCAGCGGGGTCTAGTGCAATTCTGTAGATAATGAAGTAAGGCCAAGATGCATGCTGTGGTTCGAGCACCAAAGCCTTCTCCCTGCCTTTGTGAGAGCTGAATGTTCAGGAATTGAGAACTACTGAAGACCCCAATCAGATATATCTGGAGAAGAATTATTATCTGGACACAGTTCAAAATGGGTTATTTTGGTTGACTCTCAAATCAACAAGGAAGCAGCATGTAGGACATACAGACGATGAAGATAAAAACACTGATTCAAAGGAGCAGCCTGGCCTCCCTTGTCACCTCCTAGGGGTGCAGCTGATGTACAGAATGAAGTAACCACCACTGGAGAAGAGATCAACTGTGGGCTTCCTGTCTTTTATACCCACAGACACTTCAGCACCCAGACACACCTCATTTAACATATAAAAACAGCAATTCTGCCACGTAGGGAACGTCCCACAAGGTCCCAGTTCTTCAGATTCCTTCCAGGCCAGCACTAAGACAACCTCCCCTTAGATACACCCACTTTCTGGACTCAGGAACTTTCCATTTTTGTCCAATAACTTGCAGAGTACCTGGGACATAGCAGATGCCCAACAAATATTTGTAAGATGAATGAATGGATAAGCTTAAAGTTTACAGGATTATAAAACAGAATGTGACAAGTACATGAGAAATAAAAAAAAAGTTTACCTAGTACAGTGTTTTCTTTTAATTTGATAGTTCATGCTTAAATGAACACCTCTTTACAAGCTGTCTTTTATCACTATTTGTCTGCTGACAGGCTAAAAAAAAATGAACATATCTTGTTGGGGAACTCAAGAATGGCTTAATGAAGTAGGTGGCATTTTGGATGGGTCTTGAAAGATGGGATTTGACAGATGACATATTTCAGGGAGATATCCCAGATGGAGGGAACCTAATTAGCAAAAGACATTAAAGCGAGAAGGCATGAGGTGTGTTTGGAGAAAAACATGATACGGTTTCCCTGAAGTGTAGGATGACTGAGAAAACTACTGCAAGTGTGGGTCTGGCATGGAAATCTGAAGAGTTGGGATTTCTGTCAGTAGGAATGTGGGTGCCATGGAAAGTTTCAATGAGGAGAGTGACGCATCAGAACTGTACTTTAAGGAGATGTATCCACCATCAAAGATGCAGTGAGTACTGGAAAAGAGAATGACTACAGAGCCACGAGATCAGCTAGGATATTAAAGCAACAATCCAAGTACAAAGGAGCAAATCTTAACTCAGATGATAGCTCTGGACATAGAAAGGAAGAGATGACTGTGGGAACAAGGTAGGGGAAGACTCTGCTAAACGTATCAGGTGAGAGAATGTGTGAGTATGGGTAAATGGGACAGTAGGGCATGGAGAAGGAGACATCCAAAAATGCTCTGACATTTTTAGTCTGGAATCATCGTAGCACACTCCCTGGGAACATGCTGTATAATTTCCTGGAGACTGGCCCAGCAGACCACTGGATAAACAGGTCTGGACATTTGGAAGTCACCTCCAGACCTAAACCTAAGCCCCAGGAAGACGGAAAGCCTGTTTTCCTCACTATTAAATACTCAGCACATAATCTGGTACTTAGTAGGAGTAGTTATGTAAGAAATGTTTGTTAAATCAAAAAGTGAAGATGATAGTTGAGTCAATAGAAAAGATTAGGATAGCAAAGTATAACAAATGTAGAAATTAGGGAAATGAGTCAAACACAGAACCTTAAATAACACCAACAAATTACACTTTGCAAGAGGGGGGAAATCATCTAAGACCAGTAGCAGCACTAGATAGTATTGGGATATAATAATTAGCAGCTTAGATGAAGCAGATTATAATTCACAGGCTTAGAGTTCACCGGAACTTTGGAAAGAATGTGAACCCAAGATACTTTTGCACCTAGGATACCCTGGAGCAAAAATTGCAACATTGGAAGTTGATGCTGTTCTTGAAAATGTTGTGATTAGGAAGTGATGGGAAGGTTAAGTTGCCCATGGTACCCGATTCTGAGTGATCACACTTCTGGGGAATCTATAGGGGTGAACACGTTGGGATATGTGATGATCTTGATCTTTTTATAAGTCAAGCCTCTTACTCCTCAGTTAAAAACCCTTCAGTGGCTCCCCACTACACTTAGGAAAAATCCAAACTCCCTAACATTGCCCGCATAGTCCTACAATATCTGTTCCCTGCCAACGTCTCCCACCCCCAATTTGTGCCTCCATGTCTTGCAGCCATGACAATGCAAACACATTTTTCATCTTCAGTTTCCACCGAACAGACTCATCTCCCTCCTATTTTGCTTTCTGAATAGAGCACCATCCTTTCAGCCACCACTTTTTTCCCTCACCCATTCAGGTTATCTTATTAATATCTGTTTATTCTACAATCTCAGTTCAAACATCAATTCTGTGGGGAAGACTTTCCCCTCTCCTTAGTTCAGGTCAGATTTCCCTCTTACATACCATTAGGGTTCCATGTATCTTCACTTTACAGCGTTTATTATAGTTTATAATTAGATACTTATTCATCTCCTTTTTAAGTATAATTCTCTGCCAAACAACCATAATCTCCGTGATGATGTGTTGGCTTTGGTTCACGTTTATACTCCCAATATCTAGCAGAGTGACTGGCTTATAACAGTAATCTACAAACATTTTAATAATAATAATAATAATAATAACAATAGCTATTGCTATCCTATATATATATTAAGAATTTACTAAGTCCCAAATATTGTTCTAAGTGCTTACTTGAATTAAAGGCAGGTAGAATGTGATGTAAAAAGCATGGACTTGAAAACTGACAGCCTGCGTTCAAACCTCAGCTTTACCATTTATTCATGTGTGAACTCAGGAAAATTATTACATTTTCTGTACCTGAACTTCCCCATCAATAAAGCTGAGATAACGCAGAGTTGTGTCATGATTAGGTAACTGAGAACCAGAGAGATTGATTAACCTGCCTACGGACTTAAAGCAGCAAGCAGCAGGGCTTGCAAACTGAATCTGCTATCAAACCACTACATAGAGGAGTAATGGCATACATCATATATAATATGAAGATGATTTCCATTTCGAAAATTACTGTATAGATAAGCTGAGGCATCCATAGGCACCTGCACCTATCTTTCACACCCTACCCTGTTCTGTCCTTTCCCCCAGAGCAACACGGAGGCTGTGAGACTTAGACCCATGAGGAAATATCCCAAGATGAGAAATCAGGCCAAAATTATCTTTTCTACCAATGCCAGAATCAAACTTAGAATAAGACCAACAACGCCCTGGAGTGGACTGGTGACAAACACTGCTCCACTTGGTGTCTTGCTTTTAAGTGGAATGTCACTTCACTAACAGATTTCAAATATCACTCTTTTGCACATACATACCAATATGCTTTATTTAATATTTATCACACAATAAACACATGAAAGATTGCACAAAATCTGTGCTCAATGATCCTTGATGACAAAGCATTAGTGACCCTATCTTTTTCCAGACCTAATGATAGTTTGCTCCAGTAGCCTAGCGCTATATCTCATATGAAACAAATAAGACGCTCATGCATAAAATTAATATAGTAAGCTCTCTAGGCAGTGATAAATTTGGAAAGGAAACAGGTCCACAGAATCATGTCATCTCTCTTGAAGGCAGATTTCCTATAAAACCTTGAGTCACCTACATCTTGACTTGTAAGGCTCTTTTGGAAATTATGCCATCATATCCCATGAAACCCAATAGAGCATGTGCAGTCAAGGTGGAAATAAAGGGTGCAATGAAGCTGTTGAGGAGATGCTTAAAAATATGACTACTTCATTTTATGTGAAAAGGCTATTGATCCCCAAGCATTAAGAGGGCTCCAGCTTGCTTGCCCTTTGCAATTAAGGTATCCTCCCCACTCTGCTCCTTTCCGTTCACCTGGGTATAAATGGGTCTTGAATTCTCTTGTGTTATGTAGGGACAAATGAAGGTGATTGTATGCCTGGGAAACCTTTGATAAGCAGCTATCAAGAGTACCATCAGGGAAAAGCAGGGTTGCCTTTAATTTCTCTAATAATCACTGGAAAGCACCTTTACATCTGAAAGCACAAATCTCATGAAGACATTCACGAATAAAACCTGTGCTCTTGCAAACACGTCTTAGTCACCCACACTAAGAACCTTACTGCTGAGGTTTGAAACAAACATTAGAAAGTGGGTTTTCTGAAGACTAAACAACATTGTATTTAAAATGTCCCCTTTATAGGTTTTGAAGAACAAAGGAGGAAACCATTGCTGCTGGGATCCCTTTAGACCGCCATGACAAGAGGAAAATGAAGGATTTGATTTATTTGGGGAATACACTGTTAATTTGCTCTATGTGTCATGTTATACTTGGCAGCATCTGAGAAAAATAAGGGATTCTGGTTGAAATGATATTGAGGATGGCGGTAACTGGGTTTTAACTTTGCCAGGCTCAAAGCAGCATCTGTTATGAACTTCAGATGCCTGCTATGGCATTTTTTATTCTCATTACAACTCTAGTTGCAAGAGTGGTTTTTCAGAGTGCATGTCTCATATTGTTACTGGGCAGTCAGTAAAAATTGTGTATGTGAGTGTGTTGGATGGATTCCTTTTGACCTTGTTGGTATTTCTGTTTCTTGTGGTGTCATTTTGAAGAAGAAAATGGAAAACAAACATTGTCTTCTAAGGTTCTTTTTCCAAACGGGAAACTGGCTAACATTCCCTTTTTACCTCTTCCAGGTGGGGGTCCAGAAACACAAGAGTAGTTTACATATTAAATTGATAACAATTTATGGAAAAGGAAAGGCAGGTTAAAACATACCCGAGGGGATTCTAAGGTGCAGAAATATGATCTTGTTTCTGTATAACCAAAGCATTAATATTAATAGTGAGTCAGGTGGACTTGCTTAGCAAGCAACACTTCTCCCCAGGGTGTTCTCACAGCACTGACAATGCCCCTTGGTTCTGACTCTGTTTCCTGACTTTGAAATCCAGGCACTAGGATGTTAGTACTTTCTTGCAGATTCTTCCTTTTCCTTACAGGTCAGGAGACCCAACTCGTCCTTCCATTGTAACACATGCTTCTTTCCATAGTTACACACAGTTTCCCTTGCTCCACCCCCTTTTATGAAGGTTTTATTCCTCTGTCTTTCCCCATGCTTGCATCATGCTGAGTTGTAGCATTTCTAATAGGAACTGTCCTAGATTCCTGAATTACAGGAGCTTAGGTTCACTTAAATATTAATTGGGAAAAAAAAAAGAATGCATTTTTAAATGCACTATAAAGTTCCCAGAAAAGCACAACCCACCAGAGGAGAAACTGCATTCCACTCTGCCATGATCAGAGTTCCTGTCTTATGATCAAAATTGTTTCCCATGTCTTTTTTACGGATACATGTCTTTGTAAATTGGGGGAAAATATATGAGTAAATGCTGTAATTACTGATAAATAACATGGGACTCATTGTTCAGGATGGTAGATTTTTATGTGTTATGACTTGTGTTTATTTATAAAGCATTTCAATGAACAATAGTTAAAATTACCACATTTTGTACACTGTAAATAAAGCATTCTAAGAAGCTACTCATACATATTGGAGCTGCCACCGCACACATTGGGTTATTTGGAGATTATGAGAGACTGATTCAGTTT
The DNA here is from genome assembly GCF_001890085.2 of Hipposideros armiger. Lineage (NCBI taxonomy): Eukaryota > Metazoa > Chordata > Mammalia > Chiroptera > Hipposideridae > Hipposideros > Hipposideros armiger. Next base: position 28,220 of record NW_017732769.1, on the reverse strand, counting down.
CTTAGCCTCTGTTTTGGCTTCTTGAAGGAAGATCAGATCTCTGTGCAAAATGAAGACAAGGGTTTTCTATGTAAAAAGACAAGATGTCCTATCTCATTCAAAAGCTACTAATGGGGGTCTTTGCTAGACTATATGTAAGCTCACAAGTCTATATCACTCTTTTCTTTCCCCAATAATTGCATCTTATGATAGGTGTGCACAAATAAAAAATTATCATTATTGGAAAAATAAGTCTTCATCTGCTTAGAACTCCAATGCACTAGAATGTTAAACCTGAGCTAATATCTTAAAGTTTACTTTGTCCACCCCAAACATTTTATAGTTGAGCAAGTACAGCTCCAAAGAGATAAGTGGTTTGCAAAATAACACAGTGATGGAGCATATTGCAGAATCATACAGAATTGGGATACCTAGTATGTTATACTGGAACTTTCTGTTAAAAAATAATGGATTTAACTCATGTTCACCTTGTCTCTTCATACCACTAAAATACTAGTATATACATGTTTTTAAATATGAACTGATAACAGCAAAGAAAATGAGAATAGAGGCAGCCTGTAGATAGGAGATTTCACAGATTTCTAGAACATAGAGGTGGATGAAGAAAGGATACTTAATGGAAGAAGGCAGAGGGAGCTAGCATTCTCAATGTTAACATGTGTGGCAGATGGTGGGAGGCATAGGAAATCCCAAGGTAGTCAAAGTCCAGAAAACCCAGAAATAAATCAGCCCAGCATATAACAGAGAGGCATATAGTTTCACAAAGAACGGTCCCAGAAATAAAAGATGATTGTCGATAAAATAGAGCTTTTGAGAAGGGTGAGTGCGGGTGCATATGACAAGGAAGTCATACGGCAAGATGAAAACAAAGCTAATTTGAAATGCCAGGAACAATAATTGCTATGCAAAAGAATATAATCCTAATTAGCAGTCAGACTTGTTCTAAGACCAGATATTTTAGAATGGTTGAGATGATTCAATTTAACAAACATCTATTGAACATTTACTATAGACAAAGAACTGTTGGAGTTAAAAGTCATAGAAGAAAAAGTCCTTGTCTTCCAAGAGCTTAGGTCAGGTGAAGGAAACATATACACATCTAATTTGCCAGATCATGGAGAGCATGGGATCCCAGAGAAAAAGAATTTGCACATATTTAAAATGCTTCCGCGGCATGGAGCCATCAAATATATATGGTGTAAAGAAGTAGTATTTTTAAAAATCAATCTAATAAAGTCATGATTTGCATTCAATAAAATGCACCTGTTTTAAGAGAACAGTTGTACGAGTTTTGACAAATGTACATACTTGAATAACCACTATCCTAATCAAGATGTAGAACATTTCCATCCCTCCAAAAGCCACCTCATGATTTTTCAGTCAGACCCTCCACAGCCCACCCAGGCAACTATTGATCTGACGTCTATCATTATAGACAAATTTGGTCTGTTCCGCAAATTTACATAAATGGAACTATATAGTATTGACTCTTTTGTGTCTGAGTCTATTCACTCAGCATAATGTTTCTCGAGCTTCATTTAGTCTTCTGCTCCCTGCCCGTGTACCTCGAAATGAAATGCCTCTATCAACAGAGCATGCCCACTTTCATAGATCCAGTACGCGACCTCATGCCAGTTATCTATGGCTATAGAACAAACAACACCAAAACTTAGAGACTTAAAACACAACAAGCATTTGTTCCTTATGAATTAGCCACTTGGGCAGGACTTGATGGGGACAGCTCATCTATGTTCCACATGACATCAGCGGGGCAGTTCAACTGGGGCTAGAGTATTTATGTCCAAGATGACTCAGTCACATAGCTCGACAGTTAGTGCTGGCTTCTGGCTGACAGCTTGCCCAGGGCAGGGCTGCCAGTCAAGGGCCTTAGTTCATCTCCATAGGGGTGCTTGGGCTTCCTCTCAGCATGGTGGTTGTGTTTTCACAGCCTCTTGTGTTTTCAAGAGATAGGATGTGGAAGTGGAAGTTTCTGATCTCTTAAGGCCTGATCTCAGAAACTGGCACAATGCCACATCTACTAGGAAAGTATTCTGTTAGTAAAGAATTAACAGAATTTATCCAGAATCAAGAAGCAGAGACATGGACCTTGAATAGGGAGGTGTGAGGGAGGAAGTACCAAAAATTGCAGCCATTTTTAATCTAACACACCTTCCTATTCAACAACAAAGGAAAGCTACAATAGAAATTTATGCAAATTAACCTAAGTCTTCAGGTCAGACATTTGATGAAAATAAATGTAGGATGGTGAATGACCAAGATGAACAGGCAGAATAATGGTGGGGGTAAAGGGACTAATAAAAATAATTGGGAATAACTTGCTTCCATCTAATTTTAATTCAATTCTAATTTGTATTTATATCAAAGATAATAGTGAAATATTTTAACATCCATAAAATAAGCACAGGCAGGTCACAATTTTTTTAAAAGGAACCTGAGAACAAGAATGCATTCCTGGAAATTATATATATATATATATATATATATATATATATATTCAAAATATAAAATTCACTAGAGAAAGTGAATCTTAGGATGGATGTGGCTGAAGACCAAGTTAGACATCTGAAAGATAACAAAAAATAAATCACTCAGAATTTAAGCTAAAAGATGAAATAGTGAAGCAGAAAAAATTAAAGCACACAGAAACTTGATCCAGAAGGCACAACATCTGTCTGCTAGGCATTCATTTCATAAGGATAATGCAGAGAAGATTAAAGAAAAGAGATCAGCAAAGAAAGAGAAATTACAACAACAACAAAAAAATACAGACATTTTCAGATGGAAAAGTAGCCTAATATGAAAAAGAGTGAACGACAGAGGCTCACACTTAAGCAGTTTTGGTGAAATTTTTTAAGTTGAAGATTAAAAAGCTCTAAAATTTGGGGTTGGGGGTATAGAATCTGATAATAAAAATATTAACATTAACAGTGAACTCTAAAAGAGGAAAATTAATGCTTTCAAATGTCTGAGGAAAAATCAGACGTGACTAGCCTAAGCTATCAAGCAAATATATAGGCAAAATAATTACATTTTTAGACATGTGAGGACTCAGTAAACTTACCTTCCAAGACCCTTTTTGAAAACAGTACTTAGTTATATTCCAGCAAAACGAGGGGAAAAAAATCCAAGAAAAAGAAATGAGACCTAATAATGAAACCAACCCAAGAGTGCAATGAGACGATACCTTAAGATTATAGCAGTTAAATCAGGTCGGATTATATAAAGTCTCTAGGAAGAATGATTCAATAACATTTCTTTAAAAATATGAAAATGTTTACAAGGGTTCCATAAAAACAAAAACAATGCATTTTAAATTCCGGGGAGAAAAAAACAAAAAGCTCTACAGGAGAGTCATGGTCCAAATATGGAGGCAACTATTGAGTAAATAAAGGAAGAATCCATGTAGCTTAACACTGAGGACACTCTCCTTCAAATAGCACAGGTTCAGTGACATAGCATTGTATTTCTTTCTCTCTGGATCTAATCATACACTTCCTGGTTTCGCGCTGCAATGAATAAAATTTACATAAACATAATATATTATGTAATGTGCAATGTTTTAATTTTATAATTAACCTATGGACAGAGCTCAATATCCTAGAATGGATCATATATATCTTAAAAAAAGAAAAAAATCTGTATTTATATGTATCTATGCATGTGCATACAACACATACATACATACATGTATATATCCTTACACGCTTCTCCTCTATAAAAGCAACAAAACTGACCGAAGGAGTGAAAAAGAGTGGCAGAGTGCAGATATGGTAATTTCCTAATTTACATAAATGCGTACTGCTTAAAATTAATGGTTCAAAAAACCAGACGTTTAGGTATATAAGTTACATTTCTAGAGTAGCAATTGGAAGCTCTGAAAAGAAGAATAGGTAGCATATACACACTACATTCCTCAGTTATTCTAGTGGTTATTATACAGACATTACTTAAAGTCATTGAATCAGCAAGTAAGTTTACAGGTATGCCATTTAGCCTTATCGAGGTCACCAACATTTTGAGGAGGTAGGGGCAGGGAGGAGCATGACCTTTTCTGAAGCAGCTCTCTTGAGCTGAAGGCAAATCCTTCTTGCTAAGCAGCTGGGGACTGAGAGCTTCAATCTTGGAGGGGAATCTGAGCACTGCACTATAGCATCTGCTACCCCAACCAGCTGAGTGGTTAATACCTCTGAGTTCACGTAAAGGGGACCCAATACCCAGGGTTTCGCTGTATAGGGATTTCCTGTTACTAGTAATTATGAGGTGATTCTTTCTCATTTTTATTAAAACCATTATTAGTGTTACAATAGTATAAAAATAATTCCAAATAATTCTTTCCAACATGAATATCTTTTTGTAATAGGCTGTCTGTAGAACCATATGCAATTAAGACATATTTGCTCAAACCCTCCAGAACATAAGGCATATTCCTCTTATGCAAAATGTAGCTTTAAAAATGTATGAAAGTGTCATCTTTCCTAATTACAAATTCTCTGTTAAATTTATTCTACTTCTACTCTTTATCATGAAAAGATAGTGGTACATATTCAATTCCATCACTTCTTCACCTATAGGTTACAGATACAGTAAAACTATGTTAATTCTGTTTTCACCAAATAAGATTTATAGTTATTGTAGCAGAGGATGGGTTGTTCTAAGATTTTTAAAATAATTTTATAGTTTTCCAAAAGATTATATTCATAAAATATTCAACAATTACAGGAAAGTATAAAGATAAGGCAATTAATCACTTAAATCACACCACTCAAAAATAACCAGTGTTAACCTCACTCTAGATATCTCTCTGTACAGATGAATAAGTGGGTGTATGGATGGATGGGTGGAGGGAAGATAGATAATAGAAAAAAATTGTATAAATGGGATTACATATACATACTACTTTACAGAATCTTATTTTTACAACAAAGTAATGACTATGTGTAAAATTCTTAAAATATTTGTAGCCATAATCTTCTAGCTCCTTTAAAGCTGCTCATTAAAAATCACTGTGCTTCATGGCCTAGCCTTTTTCCAGTTTAATTTTAAAACACCCCAATTATTCTAAGTTTATAATTTTTTGTTTTCATAGTGATACAAACATTATTAACCTATATTAACATTTACAATGTGTCAAGCACTATGTTAAGTGCTTTTACAAGGGTCATCTCATCTCATTCAGTGCCTCCAATATGCCCATAAAAAACTGAGTCTGAATAGAGAGGTTAAGTGACAAGTCCCAAGTCCAACAGCCAAGTATTGGACTGGATCTGAACCCTGGCTTTTGGACTTCACAGCCTTGCACTCTTAAGAACACGCATAAACCCCTCATTAAAATAACCCAATACAGACCAAGAAGTTAATAACATTTTCCTCATTTGAACTGACAGTGCCATATTCAGCAAATATTAAGAATCTACTAGATATCAGGTACTGTGCTATGGGACAAAGACTTAAGGAAAGAAACGAAAATGAAAGAAACATTTGTGTAAGGGATTTTATCATAAAAAAACAAAGTAATGACCAAAGGATGCTGCTTGTCTATTTTTATAATGTTTATATTTACTGATTGGAAAATAAATTGTGGTTTGTTTCTGGCCTGCCCTTTTTCTACACACAGTATGTAAATATGCATTTTCTTGTAAAACTGAGAATATATTTCCTATTCCATTCTGTAGGCATCTTCTTTTTCACATGTTATAGATGAGCATTTCCCATAACATTAACTATCACTTTAAAAAATAATTCTTACTAGCTCTCTGGATGTAATTTTAATGGGCACATTTTAGCATATGGTTGAGCTATAAAATATTTAAATTACTCCCCAATTGTTTAATGTTTATGCTGTTAACTTTTTTCTATTATTAAACAATATATTTAATAAACTTTAGGAAGGTCCTAGAGCAGAAATAAAATGATTCAACTTTTTCAATTATTCAAGACAAAAAAAGAGAATGGAATTTATTCAAGACATTTGCTGATACTTAGAAACCCAAATTCTTCTCCTAGATAGTGTTCCCTCTATCTTGTATAAAATGACAATTTCATTTTCTTCTTTAAATCTCTTCTCTTCTCTAATGTATTGTTTTCTCTACTTTTTTTCTTTTTCCTTGTTGGTTAATTTTCTGGGTGAGGGTCACCTTTGATGCTGAAAATAGCCAATTAGGGAATATCTAAGTTTCTGGGGAAAGCAGCTGTTATTCTTTCTCATTATTTTACAGTCTCTTGTTTTCCAGTGAACACAGAAAAATTCATACAGCATCAATCTGTATCCAATTGTCCTGTCCAGAATTCATCATCATCACTGAATAAATGTTGAAGCTTTGGCTAGAAAATTCAAGTACTTCTAGTTGAGGTCCAATTCTCTTAAAGTGATGTAATATTAATGGCTTTGGTTGTTTTCTTTCCCTTAGTGGAGGGAAATAGTTCAGCGGCTTAATTTTTCATGCTTTCATGAATTTAAAAATAAATTTTAAAAAAATCCAGAGACAATAAATTATTCATCAAGTTGCTTAGTCTTAAATCCCAGGTTAATTTTTCTCTATAATTTCCACATATACTCTCTCCTGTTCCATAATACTTCAGATACTAGTTAATAAATACATGTGCTTGCATGTTGATCACTGGGTTTAATCACATGAATGCTTATCAAATCCAAGGGACTAATTATCTTAAGCTTTCTACTGTATCAAGGAGCATTTTTCTGGGAATTGAATATTAAAAATGCAAAAGATCTCTCTATGTAAAATGTAAACTGATTTATTCTCATAAGAAAAGAGTATAAAGTAAAAGAAAACTGGACAAAAAAACAAGATATATTCTTATTGGCTTCCTTGAATCCATTTAGTTTTTTTTTTCTCATAAAGAGTTGGAGAAGCCATTTAGTTTACACAAGAAGACCAGAAACCTACCATCATATATAGTACAAAACATGCTTCTGTAATTCCATCTACTACATGTTAGAGCTATACCATTTGGGTAAGGAAGTGGTAGCCAATGATTAAACACAGAATAGGACTTGCTTTATATGAAAATGCATTTCTCATGGGTTAGTTAATCCAGAACATTTGTCAAGAGGCTTTTTCCAGCATGATTATCAAACTGACAATAGGACAAATACCAGCATTATCAGTTTTCTTCAATACTGTCAGGTGTTTAAAGGATGCAAAGTTGACTCATGGCATGACAAGATGCTGGATAAATGCATCAAAAGTTGAGGGAATATTTGTATTTGACAACATTCACCCATTTTGCAGAATATCTATATGCTCTCTTGCTGAAAATTAGCACTGGAAATAGGTCTCAGAGACCATTTTATTCAATGATTTTTAAACTGTATTTCCTGAGAAATAAAATTCTTTGCTCCTACTCCCTCATTTTACAAGTGAAAAAACTAAGCATTAGATAAAGTATTTACCTACTCTGTAATTACCTGGTGGTAAAATCATGTATACTAACCAACCCTTTTACCTAGCCTAGCAGATTTTTTTGATACTTCTTTCATAGTCTCAAAAGTCCACTTAGGTTGAAAGTTTCCAAAAGTCAGGTTATTTTTGGCCAAGTTTCTTTTCTTAATTTGCTGAATACAACTGGAAAGCTTGCTCAGAGAGAATTATCAAATAGGAAAGCTTTTATTTCAGTGACCCAACTTTCCTTTTCTAAGTTCCAAGAATCTCTACCAGGTCTACGACTTCAAGTTATTTGATTTTGTTTTGCCTTAATGTCTCCAGTTTTTAAAATGAATACAATGTGATAATAACATAACAGAACAACAGTAAGATATCATTTCACCCTTATCAGGACAGAAAAGATAAAAATCTGATGGTATCAGGTGTTTTTGAAAAAAATGGGGAGATAACACTGGAGCACTGCTCAGGGGAGGATAATTTAGTTTAAACTTTGAAAACAGTTTGGTAAATTCTATTGGGTTGTCGGAAAAGCCATGAAGTATTTTGTCTATGTTTTGCAAAAGTCATTTATTTATATAAAGAATAAACATCAATCAATGATATATTGCCCGTTTTGTTTGATAACCTTTTGGTATCTTTCAGTGAGCTTCATAATTCCTCATTCATAGAAGGACCTCTCTTGATTTGAGAAAAACTGAGCAAGGTGCTGATTTACCTCATCTGAATTGAATGTTGTACCACGCAAGGAGTTTTGAAGAGAGCGAAACAAGTGGAAGTCTGACGGCGCAAGATCAGGCGAGTATGGTGGGTGTGGCAACACATCCCATCCAAGCGCCAATAATTTTTGATGGGTGATCAAACCTGTGTGTGGTCTCACATTGTCATGATGGAACACAACTCCTTTACAATTAACGAGCTCTGGACGTTTCTGGATGATGGATTCGTTCAAACTGTCCAATTGCCAACAGTACACCTTTAAACTGATTGTTTAGTTCCTTGGTAGGAGCTCAAAAAACACAACACCTTTAAAATCCCACCACACTGAGAGCATCATCTTCCTCTGATGAATGTCTGCTTTCAATGTCATTTGAG
>NW_017732769.1:2237-19399 GCF_001890085.2 Hipposideros armiger | reverse complement strand
CTTAAATCTGTCCAAACAAGAGTCTAGTAGGCATCCCAGGTATGATAAAGTTTGAAACACAAAATCATAAATTATAATAAATAATTATAAAAATAATATAATTTTAAATCAAATAAAAAATACTGCAATTTGTCATCAGCCGGTGTTCTCGTAGGCGATCACAGGAGGACACCGCAGGATCACAGGGAGCAGGTAAGGGACTTCTTTGGGAAACTGCAGTGTAATCCTGAGTGTGGCTTGGGGTTACCACTTCTGGCAGTGAAAATTAACCCCGTGAGCCACACTCAGGATTACCGCCAGGGTAGTTAAGTATCCCAGCTTCTTCAGGTGGTCATGAATGCTTGAATGATGGATGTTCAATGTTTCTGCAATCTCTTGTGTCACCATAACATGGGTTTGACCCAATCAATGCCTTTATTTTGTTGTCATCAACCTCAATGGGCCTCCCTGACCGAGGAGTGTTGTTGAGATCAAAATCACCAGCACAAAATTTTGTAAACCATTGTTGGCACTGACGATCTTTTAGAGAATTGTCACCATAAACTTTACACAACTTTTCACAAGCTTGACGTGCGTTTTTCCCTTTATGGAAGTAAAACAGTAAAATATGGCAAAAAATGCACAGTTTGGTCTTCCATCTTCAACTTGTTGTAAAATCTCCAAAACTCGACCAAATGCTCAAGCTTTTTTTAGAATGAAGCTGGAACTGTCTGCTGTCAAATGACATAGCAATAGCATGATGCAAATTACTCTAGTAAATGAACTAGTGCCATCTGTCGCAAACATGCATCATGACTTTTCTGACACCCCAATAGTAGAGTTGACAATATAGTATTTTATAAACCAGAGATACTACTTCTAGTTATACTAGTATGTACCTAAGTATCTTACAGGAGACATCTATGAGGGTGCTCATTGTAACATTATTTCTTAAAGTAGAAAATTGAAAACCAATGTATCAATGTCCATCAACAGAGGACCTGTTGGGTTTCCAGTTGCCCATATAAGGGGTTTGAAGTCACTACTTTATCCAAATGAGTAAAAAGCTGAATGAACTGAAAAATCTACAACTCTTCTTGGATCTACAAGAGCATGAAGGACACAGAGCAAACCTCAGTCCCCCAGGAAGGAGAGACAAAGGGTGAATACAGGGAGATGTGGCTTACCGAAGAGATGCTCAAGGAAGATAACTTTGAGCTCTGAGGAGGATATCTTTTACCATAAATTGATGAATTGCTAGAGGCTCAGTGCAAATAAGTCATAGGGGAACCCAACCATGGGGTGGCCGCCACAATACTGTGAGATTTACCTCAAGGTGCTTGAGCAGATTTTCATAGTGAATGTCCAGTAAATATGGGAGAAAAATCCCCTCAGTCTTCTGGCAAGGGTAGAGGAAAAGGGATCATTTTGAAATCCAGCAGAGCACTTGGGTCTTCTTAATAAAGCCTGTCCTCAGGAGAAACTCGTTAACCAAAGCCTAACCTGGGTATTGTTAAAGCCCAGCTGACCTGGGGGAAGGGAAATACCCAACTCTAGCTGGCTCTAGCCACCCAGATGTGAGGGCACACTTTGCTGAATGCAAACCAGTCCCCTTTGTTTCCATTGCTTTACAATTAACTGTAATTTATTCAAACATTGGAACATGCCAATGAACATTATTGAACAATATTCAAATATTGTAAAGTTTGAATCTCCTAGCAAAGTTAGAGCACTACACCAAATCACATGCTGAAATTGCCTTAATTAAAAGACTGATTTCGCTTCCAAAACTTCTTTCTTGAAACACCACTCTTAAGATTTGTCTAAAGTATACTATGCATATAAACTTATAATTATTTAATGACTCACTCTTAGCATTAGACAGAACCATGAGCACACACTAATAATATGGCCACAGTCACAAGAAAGACTTTCCATCCCCTTTGATGATAACCACTTCGCATCTACACTCCTATCCTGATTCCCGATGGGATCAGCCAGTGTAAACTTCGACCCTGCTTGTCAGAATTTTCTGCCCTCAACTTGACATGAATTAATTCCTGCCAACCAGTAATATCTCTATATTGATCACTAAGCTTTAATTTCTACAAAAGAATTATATTTTCCTATTTTCCCAATTACTCAACTGATTTTCTCAAGATTCAGAATTTGAAAGAATATTTAAATTTTCCAAGAAATGTTAAGAAGGAATTCCCACATAGAAACCATAATATGCACTATAAAACATGGACTTAAGAAATAGTCATCATATTCCTGACTGTGATTACAGCTAAGAAGAGGCAGAAGGGTAAGTATAGAGAAAGAAATAAAAGGAGCTTAAATTGTTATCTGCTGTTTTATGAAAAATTGAAAACAAAAATGATAAAATTATGTCTGCTAGTTCTGGTGGAGGGTATATGTGTGTTTGATCATTTATTTTACTTTCCTGAGTTTTTTGTAATTTTTCCAAAAGCACGGCTAAATCAGATTTCTAGGCCTCACTGACAGAGGTCCTGATTCTGTGGGTCTGGGTGGAGACCAGAAATCTGCATTTTCACTAGCGCTGCAGAGGCTGATGGGGCAGATGGCATAGCACCAAACTTGGACGAGCACTGGCCAAGTCCAGGGAAACCCAGATGCAAACCAGAGGTACTAGAAAAGACTCCTAACTCATGGCCAAACAGGGTTTGCAAAACACGTCCTGAGGCCAAAGGAACAAGCCCCAGCTGCGGGAGTTTCTGGGTGCTTTTGCCCTACATGTGTGAGGTAGGAAAGGCCTCCAGATCCTTCCTGGTGACAGCACCATGTAGGCGCCGCTCACACTTCAGGTAGACTGGTGCTTCTCTAACAGCTGGCTGCCACCCACTGCTGTTCACTGATTTCAATAGTAACACAGCTGGATGGGGAGGCAAAGGGTAGCAGATGATAAAGCTCTGTACCAAAGGGGAACTATTTTAAGAGTTTCCAAAGTCTTCCCTTTATTAAAAGGAAAATTCCAAGCCACATTTGTACATTTACTTTCATTACGGTGCACTTTAAGAGCACTGTCTGGCCTCACCGTGTTACTTCAAAAGCCTTTCATAGCACTTTATGCCTTCTGATTGCTTTCTCATCCTGAACCAGTTAATGATTAAATTACCAGTTTCAAATCCTCATTATAAGGCAATAATGTCAACTTCCTTGTTTCTCTTGATTACTTGATTTAGAAAATTTTAACTCAGTACCAGTAGCTAGTCCATATGATAATATTTGAGAAATATTTATGCCATGAGACATTTATGTATGTTTTATAATACTACCAAGTGCAGAGCAATAAGCAAATTTTAGGGCTTATGATGATTAAGAGGAAAATAAATCCAGATTCCTTAATTCTGAAACCAATGTGTGTTCTCTCTTCATTTTCTTTGAGTACAAAAATGGGGTTTTGATAAAAAATAGAAAAAGAGGCATAGCTACCTGGAATTCTGTGCTTCAGTTCTCAGAAAAATCCTGATTTCTATTAATCCTTTGACTTCCAACCGCAAAGCCACTGAAAGCTTTGTGAACTTGACCTAAGCTTCTGACTTCTGAGCCTGAACCTTTCTCTCCCCCCTCCCATATTCTGGCTTTTGCTAGCTGATGCTAAACTGAAGGTGGACTCCCCCTTCCAAATGCAACTGACAAGGCTCACTATCACCCCCATCAAAGCTACACCATGTGGAAATTATTTGGATATTTTCCCAAATGCTATGGAGTAAGCGGGTTGCCATCTGTATAGGGATTTTCGCAGACTGTTGCTCTGACTTTGGCATTTAAACAGTGCTACAAGCTGCTATTGTGGCATAATGGGCTACACCAGCTAATTTACAAACCTTCAATTATAAAAAAAAAAATTGTTTTTTTTAATTGTTCTCCATAACTTCCAGTTGACAAAGACATCTGCCTAGCAGCACCCAAAGTACGCTCTTCCCAACTCCCACTTAAATGCAGTGTACACAAGTAACATTTACAATTAAGACTACCAGAATGAGGGGGGTCTCTGCCCTCGCTGTGAGGCAGGTGGACTGAGATACCGATAAGGATGCTGACCGAGGAAAACCCACCCAGGATTTGCCTCATGAAACACAGGCAGCATGAACGAAGTAAAAAGACATATCAACGTCCTTTGTTGTCTGCTCCCTGACTTCAGAGTTCCGTAGTTGTTGCCAACCAAAACCCTGGACAACTACCCTTCAGCTGCATGAGACTACTGTTCTTTCAAACAAATGAAACACCTTACTTGTGAATCTGTCCTCACCTTCATCTTTCACTATTCACTGACAGAAAGCATATTCCAGAATGCAACCAGACCGCTGCAAATGTGATCATGAAAAAGCAATGAGGAAAGCTATGGAAATAACCACTGTACCCAGTTACAAGAAAAATGCACTACGTGGAGATGGAGAAAGAAACAAGGCTGCTAGCAATCCTTTGGGAAATATACTGTTTTTTTTTAAATCCATTGGTGAAGAGAAAAAACAAACAAACAAAAAAAAACAATGGGTGTAAGGAAAGATGACTCCATATTATAAAACAAAATTAAATTCAATGAAAGTGTTTTGCGTATATTATTGCATTATTCTCTTCACATCCACATAAGTTAAACACTGTGGGCAGGAAAAGTTAGTTTTTCTTCTAAAATACAGTGGGAGCTGGTCCTCAAACACATTGGAATCTATTCACTAATGTAGCACATTTTTATTGCATGTCGACAAAGGCATGGTCTCGTGGCAGCTACCAAGCCTGATCAAAGACAGATGGTGTGCATGCCACTACATGCTGAACTCCCCAAAATCACAAATAATCAAAATTCAACTCAAAAAATTTTAAATGACCAAAGAGAAGGGAAGATAAAGTGCTACAAGCATGCAGAGGAAGGAAGAGGGTGCCTTAAGGGAAGGGAATAAAGAACTTTGAGTTTCCCAGATGTTTGAGTAAGTGGAGGTGAAGAAGGGTGTGCCTAGCCAAGGCACTGACAAGAGCCAAGTTAAGGGCAGGAAAGGAACAATAAATAGGATTGAAGACGTGGAAGGGGAGCATAAACATGGGAATCCTTGAAGACTCATCTAAGGGGCCTACAGATTTTTTTTTCCCACATAGAATGCAACTGGTGATGTTTAAACAACAAAGTGAAAATATTATAACTGCATTTCAAAAGTCAATACAAAACAGACTGTACATTGTATCAGAAAGGGAGGGTTGAAGGAGAGTTGGAAAAAAAAATCTGTTGAAATAGTTGGAGTGTGATTTAGAGAAAGCCTGATTTATCATTATATTACATTTTACAGCTGAGGAAACTAAAGCACTCAGAAGTTAGTATGTTCAAAGTCACACAAATGATGAGTGACAGAATCATGACCCAAGTCTGGGAATCAAGTTCCAGAGCCTATGTTCTTAACCATTCTGCCGCTGGACTTCTCCATAGTAAGACTTTTTAGTAATATGTTGTCCTTGCCAGCCATTCCAAAAGCTAAGGGGGGCCGGCCGAGTGGTGCGTTGGTTAAGAACTGGCTTGGGACACCAGAGGGCCCCGGTTCAGATCCCACATATGAGGGCCAGTGACGCTGCCCTCTACAGCTAAGATACTGAACAACAGCTTAACCTGGAGCTGGGCTGCCATGGGTCGCCGGTGACAGGTAGGCTGCAGCCCCTGCTGCAGTGGGTTGCCATGGACTACCATGTGTAGCCAGCAGCTAGCGTGAGCGGCCAGCAGCCATCGTGAGTGGCCGTCCAGAGGCTGGCGACTGATCTGCCACGCTCGGGAAAAGCGCAGTGATGGTGCCAACTTGGGCCAGTGAAGCAACGTCCTCCACAACTAGACTAAAAACCAAAAAAGACAGCAACTTGTCTGTTCCCCTTCCCCCAATTCCCCAGCGCTGTTCCCATCCCCCAATTCCCCAATAAAAATCTTTAAAAAAAGGCTAAGGGCATTGCCATGACATGGCATTTGATAAACAAATACTTAAGGTATAAATAAAAGTAAGAATAAAAATGTGAGGAATCCAAAATTGCTATAATAAGCAAGTATGCAGGCATCAATTATGAAGCACATGTCTAGACCATGGGCATTAAAATAATGTTTGAAAGAATATTTAATAGAGTAGGTATAGTTTCATAATATGTTAAGTGAAAAAATCAGATGTATACATCTACATATATATGTGTGTAGAATAAACACAGGAAAGACTTATACAAAAATATTTGCACTGCTTACTTATCTTGAAGGGAGGATTTGGAGTGTTTTTTATTATCTTTATTTTTCTGCGTTTTATGATTTTTCTGCTTGACTTCTGTAATAAAACAGCACAATTTTCTAGGACCAAATAACCAATTTGCTCAGGGTTGTCACATCTCATACACATTTCTTATGTAGACAGAGACGCACAGCTTCATGTTTCGTTTCTTTAATATATTTGAGCACTAAGCAGGTACCAGACCCTGTGTTAAGCATTTGAGATACAACTGTGAATAAGACAAATAGAATCATGAACCTTACAGCCTCGTGGAGAACAAGATATTGAACAAATAATTTAAAATGTAATAGTTGTTTCCAAAGGGAAACTATAGAAGCTATGAGAGCACCCACAAGTACAAAGGACTGGCTAAGGAACGAGGTTTAAGATAAAAAGTAGGGCCGGACGAGTGGCGCGTTGGTTGAGAGTTGGCTTGGGACGCCAGCTCTGAGCAGCAGGGCCCTGGATCAGATCCCACATGAGGGTAGTGACACTGCCCTCCACAGCTAAGATTCTGAACAACAGCTCAACCTGGAGCTGGGCTGCCGTGAGTCGCAGGCGACGGCGTAGGCTGCAGCCCCTGTGGCAGTGGGTTGCCATGGGCTACCATGTGTAGTCGGCAAGCAGCATGAGCGACCAGCAGCCGCAGTGAGCGACCATCCAGAAGCCTGCGACTGATCTGCCTCACCCAGGAAGAGCGCAATGATGGTGCCAGCTTGGGCCAGTGAAGCAACGTCCTCCACAACTAGACTGAAGCACAAAACGACAGCAACTTGTCTGTTCCCCTTCCCCCAATTCCCCAATAAAATCTTAAAAAAAAAAAGATAAAAAGTAAATGTGAAGTAGTTTGGGGTAAGAGTATTTCAGGATGAGCAAAGGGTGTGCATGAGGTCCTTAGGAGAGGGAGCGTGGAAGTGGAGAAAAACATAGGGATTCTGGGAAGTCAATAGAGATCCAGCCAGCATGGAAGGTGAAGGGTTATGGAGAGGTATTAATTACCATGTACTTTGCCCTGAAGGTAATGGAGAGCCAATGTTGTCCTGTGGAGACTGGTCTGGAGAAGGGAAAGAGACGTTGCAGGTTGCAGGGAAACAAGTTTTTCCAGAAAGGATAGTAGCTTGCACCAGAAGAGAGGCAATAGTTAAGGGAAAAAGCAGGTAAGTCAAGAGTATTTAATCAGCAGGACTTGCTTGGGTGCGGTAGTTGGGGGGTGAGAAAACCATTAAAGACAACTCCCTGATGTCTGTCTTGAACTGAATAAATGGATGTAACATACTGAGCTAGAAGGCACTAGAGGTGGAAGAGGGCAGCAAAGAATGAAACAGAATCTTTGCCTCTCAAATCTAAACTAGCCCAACAAACTTCTGAAGTCATGTCTACACTTCCTCATGAAAAGTTAAACTGGCAGAATAAGCAGCTGATCTAGAATGTAATTTTCAAGGACCTGGGAGTAAGTGATTAGCTTTTGTTAAGTCCTTATCAAGATAAATGGTCCTCCTGACAGCTGGGATTTGAAAAGAAATACAGAAATTCAACCACTTAAATAAGCAATGACTTAAGTAGAGCTTAGCATCATTTGTCATCCAGACAAACAGGCAGGTGCCTCTTTCTGCATGGGTTCTCACTAGAATCTGGAGGAACACATCTTAGTTCAATTACAGCAGCATGGTAAGCCACTTGCTCTCTGAGCTTGCCAACACTGTTATTGCTTCAAGACAGATTCTTTAATTAATTAGTAGGAGCTTTAAAGACACTTATTGTTTTCACATCCTTTTCTGATACTCCTTTTAAAATAAACTCTTTAGTGATCTCATTGTCTTAAGGGTTCTCAAGCAGCACCACCCAGGGATGCCCATGGTTGATTAGGGACCTGGAATGCTGGAATAGCATCTCATTATTCCCAAATGGGCACATCAGAAAGACCATAGGACTAAGAGCAGGGCTTGGAAAATTAAAATGTTTACAGAGGCAAGGCAAGCTATTAGACTGCATAAAGAAAGAAAAATGCAAGCAATATCAAATGATAAATAACACTGCTGCAGAGCTGGTAACACATTAGGGAGTGGTGGAGACTATAGCATTATGGAGTGTGCTTGCCCTCTCCAAAAGCAAAATACCTACTCAGCTGATGGTTGTCATGCAGGAATATGGGCCTTGAGTTGCAAGCTTTTTTTCTTTTATCTTACTTTTTTTCTCCTGGCTTGTATACATTATCAACTACTTCAATTTTTTTAAATGTACAAACGAAATAAAACAAACTTATCATAGGCTGTCAGCTTGCAACTGTCGTAGAAAAAAAAAAGACAAATTTGCCAATATTTTTCAGTCACACCTTAGCTGAAAGAGGTGTTCCCTTCTGATTATGAATATCTTTAATACTGGGCATTTTCATTTACAAAGGAGTCATGAATCCTTTGCCCATGTGCCCCTGACAGGAGGAGATGCTGAAAAATTTTAAACTTTGGAGCATATCATCTTTGCAAGAAACAAAGCTGAAAAACATTTGTGGTATAGTCAAACTTCATAGACGATTCCTAATTAACTGAACCAAATCCATTTTTTTAAATTATATTTCAGTGTTTGTTAGGCAACAGCCTAAGACAAGACAAAACGGAAAATGTGGCCCCTGCCCAAGAGGCATGAAGTCTACACAAGGAAAACAAAATATTCCCGAAATAAAAACACCAGCTGGGAAGGAGACATAATTAATGAAACAATTCCAAGATTATCATCTTGTTGCAATTACCAGGTGTTTCTGCCACTTCAACAGAGACTGATGACTCGTGGTGAAGGGGACAGACCAGGGACTCACATACTCTGAGTTCCATGTAGGACTGAAATGGAGTGTAACATTTTCATATGCTGCAGTGCCTCACTTCTGTCAACAAAATGCAGCAAGCAAAACTGACTTGCAAAGCACTGTAATAGTCCTTAATGATAGTCATTCTACAATTACACATTTGCCTTGACCTTTACAGAGAATTAATAGCATTAAATTGCCTTACCACTTCCAGGTTCACCTCAATTTCTTTTTAAAGGATTTTGCTGTTGCTGCCTGACTTTTAACAAGATTTGAGTAAAGGATTAGGGAAAATAGATGGGAAACATACATTGTCACCAACATAATATGATCCTAATTTTGTTTTTACAAAATTTATGTATGCAAAGAAAAAAAGACAACAAATAAATACGTAAACCAACATGCACTGGTTGTCGGTGAGTGGTTGTTATCTCAGGTAATTGTTGCTATAACAGCAAACAGAAACCCAGCACAATTTCTCAGTATAGCTTCTACAAATCCACTTTATGAATTTGCTGTGCCTTGCCTTTCACAGAGTTCTCAAAAACTTTCTCTGGTGACTCTTAAATAATAAAAGAATAATCTGTCTGGATAATAGAAACTCCAGTTCAATCTAAGAATCACATAACTCCAGTCAAGTATAATATTAAAACTCCAAATTCTTTCTATATTCTTTTTTATTTCCTTTTCCATTTTATTTTATTTTTTAATTATTTTTTTCAGTTACAGTTAACATTTAATATTATTTTATATTAGTTTCAGGTGCATAGCATAGTGGTTAAACATTTATATAATTTATTCAGTAATTCCCACGATTAGCCTGGTATTCACCTGGCACCATACATAGTTGTTACATTACTGACTATATTCTCTATGCTGTAATTTACATCCCCAGGACTATTTTGTAACTACCAATTTGTACTTCTTAATCCCTTCACCTTTTTCACCCATCTGCCCAGACCCCTCCCCTCTGGCAACCATCAATTTGTTCTTTGTATCTATGAGTCTGTTTCTATTTTGTTTGTTCATTTATTTTGTTCATTAGATTTCACACATAAGTGAGGTCATATGATATTTGTCTCTCTCAGGCTGACATTTCACTTAGCATCTTAGCATAATGCCCTCTAGGTTCATGCATGTTGTCACAGTAAGATTTCATTCTTCTTTATGGTCGAGTAATATTCCCTTGTGTGTGTATATATATATATATATATATATATATATATATATATATATATATATATATATATATATATATATATATATATATATATATACAATTTCTTTACCCAGTGTCTATTGATGGGCATTTCAATTGTGTCCATGTCTTGGCTATTGTAAATAGTGCTGCAGTGAACATAGGGGTGCATAGATCTTTCCAAATTAGTATTTTGGACTTCTTCAGGTAAGTACCAGATTTCTGGGTCATAAGATCATTCTATTTTTAATGTTTTGAGGAAAATCCAAATCATTTTCCATAGTGGCTGCACCAATTTACATTCTTACCAACAGTGCACAAGGGTTACCTTTTCTCCACATCCTCACCAACACTTGTTGGTTGACTTGTTGGTGCTAGCCATTCCAACAGATGTGAGGTGATATCTCATTGTGGTTTTAATTTGTGTTTCTCTGACGCTTAGTGATATTGAGCATCTTTTTTTATATCTATTGGACATCTGTATTGGTCCTCTTTGGAACAATATCTATTTAGGCCCGCTGTCCATTTTTTAATTGGGCTGTTTGAGTTTTTTTGTTTTGTTTTGTTTTGTTTTTTTGGTGTTGAGTTTTATGAGTTCTTAATAACTTTTGGATATTAACCCCTTATCAGATGCATCATTGGCGAATATCGTCTTTCAGCAGGTTGTCTTTTCATTTTGTTGGTGGTTTCCTTTGTTATGCAAAAACTTTTTAGTTTGATGTCATCCCATTTGTTTAATTTTTCTTTTGTTTCCCTCATCCAAGGAGACAGGTCAGAAAAAATATTACTAAGAGCAATGTCAGAGAGTTTCCTGCCTACGTTATTTTCTAAAAGTAATACTCCAAGTTCTTATCCAATGTATCTCTTTTCCCATAATGAGCAATAATGCTCATTGAGACCAAAGAATGCACAGTGGAAAAGGGGTAAAAGCTTAATTTCTCTCTTTGCATCCTCCACAACTTGCCAACTAAAATATATGGCCTCTTCAGGTTTGGTTGAAGGTGAAAGGTGAGGTAAGATAAAGGTGCAGAGAAGGTTTTTCTTGAATGACTCACCTTTAATCTGGTGTTGGTGCCCTCAAAAAATTCCCTTGGAAATGACTATTTCTTTCATAGGGTTCTTTTGCAAAGTCCTCAGCAACTCTGGTTGTAGTTCCATCTCACACCCTGAATGACTCTCCTCTAACATACTTCTGACACTCTCTCAGCCCCTAGACTATCAATACTCCACATCCACATTGGGGTCATATTGTCCCTTCATATAATATTCTGACAAAGTCAATTTTAATATAACTCCAGGCTGCTCCTTTCAACGGGGTCTATATCTGGCCCTCAAGAAACATCTTTGTCCAACCTTCAAAGGCAGCACAGCTCACGCCCAGCATCCCTGGTCAGTCTCTTACCTGAGGATTCTCCTGGAAGGAATCAAACCCCAGTTCTGACTTCACCAAACTCCAGGAAACAAATGTGAAGCCCTCCAAATTGATCTTCTAAAGCCCCTGATCTCACTTGGCCAAGGCAAAGAAGAAGCAACTCAGCTCTTCTATGCTCTCCATGTGGACGATCACCCTGGGTTAACACCACTGGCAGATTCCTCTATCTCTTGGTGAATCCAGCATAAATGTTCCACATCTCACTTTAGAATGTGAGTTACATGAAACCTATTGTATTTTTCTTAGCCTTTCAAGATGCTACCGACACGCAATGATAAAAGGAATAACACTTTAACACATTGCTGAATTATTTTCTTTTATATGTTTTTCTCCTTTTTTCTAATTTTCCTACATGTACATGAATTATTTGATTTCAGAGAAAAAAACAAGTGTTCTTTTCCCTAAGAGTATTTAATGTTAATTTTGGGAAACATTTTGGCAGCAGTTGTACATATTTGTTCAACAAAAATTTTGAATATTACTTTTAATGGAATCAAACATAGGACAATTCCCTTGAAATTTGTAATTATAAAATGTTTACAAGCTTCTCTTAGAAATGTGCCACATGTATAACCAGAAAATACCACTTCTATAACAAGTCACCATGCCCAAATCAACGGCATTGCTTGCCCCATTAACATTTCTTGCTGTAATTTAAAGACTCATGGCAAGAGATAAAAGGCTTATTAAGGAAAGACTACCTGGCTACCTAGAAAAGGTTTTTCAAGAATAGCACACATCTGGCAAAGTCACCATTATCCAGGAACTAAATTACAGTTCTTCTTTCTGTAAATTCAACTTGATTAGGGACGCTAAAATTTATCAGACTCAGGATAATCAAACAAAATCATCTAAGAGTGACATACGTGATATATATGTAATGGGTCCAAATCTCAGGCCACAAACCTAGTTGTTCAAGAAATGTTACTTTCTTTATGCTGTCTATCTGAATTTGTCTTGTGTTTTGAAACTTCCTGCTGCTGAGTGAAGAAATTTAATATTGGTCATTTCATGGTTATCTGTTGATTTCAGGTTTCCTTCATCAATTTAGGATATACTCAGGATGGAGGTGAAAGGCTTACCTAACTCTGGAGGCCAATCTGGTCTTCCACTATCCTTACTAAAACACCCTTTCCTCAGAAAAAAAGAAAGCCTCTCCTGCCTTTCTCACCAAACTTGTTCCCACCTCTCCAAGCACTCACAGGTTGTCATTAACAGAAATTGGCAGCTACCCCAAAGGAATCACTCTAAAAAATAGCCTAGAGCCAACCTGCATGAGAAAGAAAAGTATAAACAAATAAATCAGAGGGGCAAAAGGCAGAGCAGAAAAAGTGGGTAAAGTGGGATAAGAAGTTTAAAATTTATTCCACTGCCTACGATTTCAAAAGCCATGATAAACTACTTTGCCATGTTCTGACTTTGGAGACATCCATGTGGATTTAAGGGCTAATACTAAGAGCGAGCTCACAATCCCCCCAAAAGACAGTGTAATGTTAACTATGGGCAACTCATCTTCACGAAAATAACTGAGTCTGGTAGGGGATCATTTAATAAATTGCAGCCCTTGTGCGCTAAATGGTGCTTCTGTGGCCTGCAGAAGTTTTTTGGGGTTTTTTTCTCCAAGAGTTCAGTAGGCATCCACCATATCGCTACCCTGCTGGGATCTAACCCAGAAACGATGTTGGATCCAATTCTTCAATAACACATATTTATCTCAAGCCTGCAATGGAAAATACTAAGTCAGATCAGAGAGAGAATATGTTTATGGCTGAGCTCCCAGAGAGCACACATAACCACAATACACGGTGGAATGTAGCAAGTGCCACAGTGAAGAAAACATGGAGCATTGAGTTGAAAGGAAAGCATAGAGTATTTCAAGGAAGGGAATTTGGGATGGCTTTCTAGGGATTTAAGCTGAGTCCTAAATGACAAGAGTATGGACATGTGGAGGTGATGAAGAAGGGCAATCCAAGGAACTGGCATGAGCAAAGGCAAACAGCAGGAAAGGAAGGGATTGTAGAAGGAAGAGAAAATAGGTTGAAAAGACAGAGTAGGGCATAGACAAGAAGGACCTTGAAACTCTACCTAAAAACTTTGGAGGACGGTTTGGTATTTTGTTTTGTTTTGTTTCCCACCTCTATACTATGGACGCATTTGTGATTATTGACCAATGGGGTGTGAATATCAGAGCTGTGCTTCATAAAATAATGGAAAGGAGATTATAAAATGGATTAGGGGGCAGGACTGGAGACGAGACGGTGAGAAACAAGAGTCTATTGCAATAGTCCCAGTGACATCTGCAGACAGTCTTATATTGGACTGTATCACCCTGCTCCTCTGGTGATCCCAGGACCCACCACTGCAAGTGCAAAACTGGGGGATTAAATAATTGTTGAATGAAGGAGAGGAGGAAGAGAGTAAATGAGTCAAGTTCTTCACCTAGTAAAAGATTGGGAAATGTCACTTGAGGAAGACAAATGACTTTTGAGAGAAGGATAACATTGATTCCTACAGATAAATCTAAAACTAGGTGCAGAGGTTAACATCATCTGACAGGTGAGAAGTTAGGGTCGTGAAGGACTGCAATGATCTTTGAACTCTCTCACCGGCGTGCTCTCTCTCAAAGAATAATTTAGCAGGTATATTCTCTTTCCCTTGTTATAGCCTAACTGCTATAGCCTCAGACTATGTGCAACAAAGCACAGCTTTCATTGAAACATAAATTTAAAAAACAAACAAACATTGATTGTACTTTTTTTCTAGATATAAAAATATCCTTTGCTTACTAAAGGTAATTTAATTAATAACTTGGAGAATTCAGAAAATCACTTGTAATTCCACCCCCAGAGATAAGCAGACTTAATTTGTATAAACCATTCCAAATATATGTATTAATAGATATAGAGACTATACATCGCTGGACTGGTAGATTTGCAGATAGAGTCATATATATTGCAAGGTAAACTTTTTATTTGGAGTGCCCATATAAGTCATTCATTATGTGAAATAAATCCCTGTGCTCTTTTGTTATCTTAAAATTTTGTCGTTGCTTTTATATCTCACAGAGTTGTCTCAAGATTAAAATCTACACTGAAATTAAAGAACTCTGTTTAGCGATCTCTTGGAGCACATTACTGTCCTAACTTTAATTAGTTATAATATGTATATAGGACATTTGCTGCAAGGGAGCTGGCAGCCCTCGTCAAACTCCAGGAAGTAAATAGGAACTACTTTTAATCTCGGTGCTCACATTCATAAAAGCAGGCATCCAACAGTTCATAATGAGCTCCAGGTCACCTGGTCCATGAAAAGCAGGCCTAGCAATCAAAGCCAGTGTTTTCCAGACTGAAGCTTTTACCCAAGGATAGAAATCTCTTCATAGACTGTTCAGTCTCACAGGTATGAAGTTGAGACATAAGTCTAGTTCAATCTCTTCCCTCTACAAATGGATAAACAAAGGTGCTGAGAGGTTGTATATCTTGTGAGGGGTCATGTGGATGATTAACGACTGATCTAGATAGTTCTTTCCATTGTTTTAATACTGGATAGCGGACAAAATTTCTTGACTACTGGGGGAGAAAAGGTATTAAGGCAGGTGTTTTTCAAAAAACTTTAAATGTTAATTAAAGCAAATCTTGAGTAGAAAATTAGAGTTCATGAAAAATTAAGAAAAGACAACTTGACTATTTTTGACTTGATGAAAGTGATTTAAAAGTGAATTTCATTTTTTTAAACTCTGCTACTTCAATGAGTTTTAAAATTAAGTTATTAAGTCAATACATGTTTTATGATTTTTAATTAACTGTACTTCCTAAACATTGCATAAAGCTTTGCTACACATTTAAAACAGATTTTGTCAATTTTGATATAATCCTATTCTTTTTAGATTGTGTTTCGGGGGGACTGTGTGGGTAGGTGTTTAAAAGATCATACATGAAAATACTAACATTGGAGATTTCAGGTGATTTGTTATCTTTTTCTTATCTGTGCTTGCATATTTTCTCATTTTTCTGTTATATGGGTATATTTCTTATACAATACCAAAAATAGATTTTGCCAGTGAATTAACGATCTTCCCAGACTTTGTGGGGAAAATAGCCATTTATTGTATTTGAAAAGCAATGTGTGATTTGCTCATTGTGGCCGATACTGTGTGTGGCTGTCCTGCGTAACACCCATCCCAGCCTGCTTCAAGCACTGCAGTGTTTGGAAAGCTGAAGAATGATATTGTTAGACTCCTTTGCAGCTAGAGTTCCAGATAAGATTTGGGTTCTGCCAATCAGACACCGTCATGCCCAGCTAGAGTTTGAAAGGCAGGCTGTGGGGTGCAGATCGTGACAGATCACAGCAGAGTCAGCGTCGCTCTTCAGTCCTTAGTCTTCAGCTTCCCGACTCTGCTGCTACTGGTGGCAGTGGTGTCAACTGTCCAGATTACAAAGGAGTAACTATGATTCTGAGGCCAGGAGTTGTTCCTGGAAATTCTACCTACTACTTGCTTCTTCTGCTTTTCTGATGCTATAATCTTATATATAGTAAATATCCATTCTGCTTAAAACTAGCTTTGATGGTTCTTTTGCTTGCAATTGAACATTAATCCATAGACTCATGTTCAAAATGTTTTTATTCACCCTTATTTCAGTCCTTAAGCTCTACTGCTAATTTTTCTCCTTTTGTGGTTACAACAATAACACCTGCCTGTTGCAAAAAAAAAAAATTAAAATTAAAAATTTTAAAATCAAGCAATACAAAGGCTATACATTGAAAAATGAAAATCGGTCCTCATGCTCCCTACCCCTCAATCCTTATCCTAAAGGGATCCATTGGTTATCGTTCACTGTTTCATATCCTTCTAGACATTTTTTACACCTATAGGAAGTATAAAAGCAGAGGGTTTTTTTCTTCATTTTTACAAAAATTACATTATATACTATATAGACATAAATCCTGCAACTTGATTTTATTTTTTTTATCTTTTCATATTTTTGTGTACTGAGCTACCTGGTTCTTAACTGAACAATTCTCTGGGTGGACATATTAACACTGGTAAACAATGTTGTAATGATCATCCTTTATCATATATCTTTTTGTGTGCATTTGAATATTTCTTGATAGTTTCTGAAGTCTAAATGCTAAAAAATTTAAATGTTAGCAGATTGTATTTAGCAGTGTTTTTAAAGAATAATGTCTGTTTTGCTTATTACCGACTGTATTACTGGTGCTCAGAACAGCATCTGCCAAGTAGAAGACACTAAATAAATATGCATGAAATGAATGCCAAATAAATTATTGAAAATAGATTATGAAATGTTTAATTCAATTTGCCACATGAATGGATTAAAGAAGGAAAAAAGAATATATATACATATTACATATATGTATATGTAATATATATATATATATATATATATGACCATTATGATGGATGTTCTCACAAATGAGATAAAACCCCATGTCCATTCCTGATTTTTAAGAAAATATTATTCATCAAGAAATAGAAGAAAT
>NW_017732769.1:0-1677 GCF_001890085.2 Hipposideros armiger | reverse complement strand
AGCTGTTGTTCACCATCTTAGCTGTAGAGGGCGCAGCATCACTGACCTGCATGTGGGATCCGATCCGGGGACCTGCTGCTCAGAGCTGGCATCCCAAGCTAACTCTTAACCAACGCGCCACTCCGCCAATTTTAATAGCAAACTACAAAGTCAGACAAGGAAAGGTGCTCAGGAAGCAACAACAGGGCTGCAGCTCTTCTGCCTCCTTTCCAGTACTCCAAGCCTCATCAACAGAAACAAAACGTGTTCACCTCTTTTCCTAATGTTCTGTTGTATTAATTCTAAATGCTTCTCATTTCCCAGTCATGGTCATTTGTAGGATATGGACAGGCTAAAAACAAGGTTCTTTTTAACTTGAGGAACATCTGTGATACAAATTCAAATTATAAAAACAATCAAGTATCCCATAATTTGGAATATGACCTAATTATTTAAAAATATAGGCAGCTTTGTTTGTTCTTAAATAAAAAAATATATATCCTAAGATGTATTAAGTGAAGAAGTAAGGTAGCCATTTATATAGCATAATAATATATTCATTATGTTTTATTCTTTTTAACAACTTCATTGAGATATCATCTACATAAATTTACCTAAAGTGTACAATTTAATGATTTTAAGCATATTTATAGAGTTGTACATATATCACCATAATTTTGTTATAGAATATTTTCATTATCCCAACAAGAAACTCTGTACCCATTAACAGTCACTCACCATTGTCCTTCTTGCATCAGGTAACCACTAAACTGCTTTTTGTTCCTATAGAGTTGCCTATTCTGAATGTCTGATATTAGT
This sequence comes from Hipposideros armiger, assembly GCF_001890085.2. Classification (NCBI taxonomy): domain Eukaryota; kingdom Metazoa; phylum Chordata; class Mammalia; order Chiroptera; family Hipposideridae; genus Hipposideros; species Hipposideros armiger. The sequence goes on along the minus strand of NW_017732769.1, from coordinate 879 downwards.
GGAATCATACAATAGGTGGTCTTTTGAGACTGGCTTCTTTCGCTTAGCATAACGTTTTCCAGGTTTATCCGTATGGTAGCGTGTATCAGTAAACTGCATTCCTCCTTTTAATGCCCTAATGGTATTCTGTGACATGAATATATCATATTTTATTTATCCAGTTTTGGTAGATGGACATTTATTTGGGTTGTTTCCACTTTTTAGCTATCATGAATGACACTTCTATGAACACTTGTATACAAGTTTTTGTGTAGACATATGTTTTCATTTCTCTTAAGTATATATCTAGGAATAGAATTGCTGGATCAGGCCATAACTCTATGTTTAACATTTTGAGGAACTGCTAGACTGTTTTACAAAGTGGCTGCATTTTACATTCCCACCATCAATGCATGAGGATTCTAATTTCTCTATATCCTTACCAACATTTGTTATTGTCCACCTTTTTTATTATAGCCATCATACTGGGTGTGAAGTAGTATCTCATTTTGGTTTTGGCGTACATTTTCCGAATCACTAATGATGTTGAACATCTTTTCATGTGCTTATTCCCATTTGTAGATCTTCTCTGGAGAAATATCTATTTAGATCCTTTGCCCATTATTCAATTGTGTTATTTGTCTTTTATTACAAGTTAAAAGAGCCATTCATATATTTTGAATACTAATCCCTAATCAGATATATAATTTGCAAACATTTTCAATTCTGTGGGTTGTCTTCACTACCTTGATGATGTCCTTTGAAGCACAAAAGTTTTTAACTTTGAAGTACAAATTATCAATCTTCTCTTTCATGATTTGTACTCTTGGTATCATATCTAAAAACATTTTGTCTAAGCCAAAATTTTTGTGGACATTTTCTAAAGCACATTCAAACCTA
>NW_017732768.1:264370-266464 GCF_001890085.2 Hipposideros armiger | reverse complement strand
ATATAGATATAGATATAGATATAGATATATAAACTGGCAATGCTATTAACATTTGACTCATTATACTCAAAGGCAAAGTAAGGGGGATAGAGACACCTTATATACCGTTTTTTGACTATTTTAAAAGTCATTATTATTTATTGCTTTGTATCACTTTAATATGTGTGATAATCTCCCCAAATGAATTACAATATATGTTTAAGTTATGGGCTATGTTTTATGAATTTTTTAATCTACGATGTTAAACACAAAATTTAGAACAAACAAAAGTTTAATAATATTTGCTGAATCACTGGAAGAATTTAGATAGTCTTAGATAGCTGATTTATTGCTGTTGTCATAATTATTACCGTTATTACTATTGATCTGTTCTTCTTCTTGGCATGTGTATATAAGTGTGGGTGGTGGAGGGGAGAAGGAAAACCTATTCGAACAGTGTCACAACAGGCTCTTTAATAGCCTAGGACAAACCTGCTCCTAAAAACCTGTGGTTCAGCAGGAAATGATGCTAGAGATAAAATAGTTGTAAGATAGTTTTACTTGTGAGCACTTTCAAAACAAAGCAAACAGAAAAAAACCTTTGATAATTCATAAGATCATAATGCAATATCATTACAAATAGAACAGTTTGTGGACAGCACACAAAATCAGAGTGACAGAATCCAATATCAAGGTAAGTACAGAAGAATTTTTATCTCTAAGAAAACAGCAAGGGGGAATGAATTCAATATAATGGCTATAAAACTCAGGATCCATATGTGTAACTGAGGTTGGATCAGTGGACAAGTTCAACTCGATACCTGAAAGTGATTTGCAGCCATTGGGGTTATCAGGTTGTATTTCATACCCATCTGTACAGAGGCACTTGTAGGTCCCATAAGTATTGATGCATTGCTGGCTACACGGAAAGCCCGCGGAGCATTCATCAAAGTCTACACATGTTTTACCATCATCCTTCAGTTGGAATCCAGGCCAGCATTTGCACTGGAGAAAGAAATGCAAGCATAATCAATTCATATCATTGTCACTGTCTTTTTCTATTGGATATACTCTTAGCATGATTCAAGCAAGAGAATTATTTAAGAATAGATAATGGCAAGTATTCCTGTCACCCAGTGATTAACCTTTAATTAGAATTGCAACTGTTAAGTAAAGTTAAAGTTAAAAAAATCTCCTAAATATCTCCATTTGATCACCTCACATTGGGAAAGTTATAAAAATTAACTTATACCACCAAAGCCGTGTTGGCTAAAGAATGGCAAAAAAACCGAGAAATAAACCATCAACTTTTGTTCTTTTTCTATTTAATTATATTCTCTTCTTAGAGACTTTAACAATCATAAAAATTAAACTTTATGTGGAGCTTTGAAGATTACTAACATTGTCACATATGTTATTTCATTAAAGCCTTACAGAAATCTGTGATGTAGGTATTATTATCCTCATTAACTGATGAACAATCTACAGGTACAAAGGTGAATTTGCTTAGGTAAAGCCAGTAGGAGAGGTGAGGCTGCTGTAATTTTTAACACATAAGAAGGCTCAGTTCATATTTTTTGACTGGGTCTGATTTCATAACCTCACATGTTGACTGGAGAAATAATAATATTAACATAGTTTCCCCACCGTTATTAAGTCAATTTATATCATCAAATCTTTTCTTCAGCATGTCCATCATGTTCTATACGACCCACTGATGATGATATGAAATATTTACTACCTGATATGTCAATTCTGAATACAATGTCATGCCATATATGTCTTTGAATTCCAGAAAATAATAAGGCACTCTGACTAGTCACTGTGTTTCAGTTCTGTAGTCAGTCCCTGCGACATAGCACATAAGAATCATAATTATACAGAATGAGCCTATAACTGGCAGAATAATTATGATCATATTAACCTTTATGAAGACTATTTAGTGGTCTTTGAATAAAGGAACTTGTGAGTATTGAGTAGGGCAGTGAATTAAGAACTCTAAGTTGTTAAGAGTAACCAGTATTGGGGCCGGCCGAGTGGCGCGATGGTTAAGAACTCGCTTGGGATGCCAGAGGGCCCCGGTTCGGATCCCACATATGAGGGCCAGTGACACTG
>NW_017732768.1:263471-264356 GCF_001890085.2 Hipposideros armiger | reverse complement strand
GAAGAACACAATCCTGACTTTTTGCAACAACATAGATGGTTGTTGAGGACATTACATTAAGTGAAGTAAGTCAGACAGAGAAAAACAAATATTATATGGTATCACCTGCAAAACTTAAAAAAACCTAAAAAACCTAAAAAAAAAAAAAAAAGGTAAAACAGAGTAGAATGGTGGTTACCGGGGACTGAGGGGTAGAAAAAATGGGGACATTTTGGTTAGAAAATATACACTGTCAGTAAGAAGATGAATAAGTTCTGGGGATCTAATTCACAGCATTGTGATTATAGAAAAGAATACTCTATACTGTTCACTAGAAATTCCCTAGGACAATAGACCTTAAATATTCTCACCACGGAAAAGAAATGGTAATTATGTGACGTGATGGAGGTCTTACACTATGGTGGTAATCATATTACTATATATACCGGTAAGTGTATCACATCCACATATTGCACGCCTTCAAGTTACACAGTGGTATACGTCAATTATATCTCATATCTAGTCTCTCTCTAGTAAAATAGTTATGCTTCAGGAACACTGATTTTATATCAAAACTATTACTTGTTTCTAATTATTATTCTTAGTAGGAAACAACTACAGCATGGATACATAACAAGGTCCAAATTGGAATCCTTAGTATTCATCTCCTTTATACAATATTTTATGTAAAGTTTACAGTAATGGAAACTGACTGGTTTTGGGGTTTTATCTCTTCTTATCCCAAGTCACTAAATGCACGATGTAGCAAGCGATAAGCTCGCCAAAGGCAGGTAGGTTGGCAAATAAAACAATGGGTTCCAAGTCCTACACAAATTGATTCAGAAATGAATATTTCAAAAATAAGTAAAATATAAACTGAAAGGTTTTTTTTTTTCTTTACAATGT